>NC_056569.1:19984546-20015855 GCF_013358625.1 Macadamia integrifolia
CAATGTACTCTATTCTTTTTTTCTTCCCTCTATTTAATTCAAATAAAAAAAAAAAAAAAAAAAAAAAAAAAAAAAAGGGATCATAAATTAAACAATAATAAATAAACGATGCATACTGTTCACCATCGATTGTGAAGAATTGGTTGCCACTATATCATTCACGTATCTTTATTCCTACAATCCTAAACACGAAAATAATGGATCCTCTAGGTTTCTCCCACTAGCTCCCCTTAATGCTTTTTTGATTATAGCTTCAATAATGAGAGTAATATTAGGGTAGAAGGAGGACCTAGAGTCTTATTTAATAGAGTTTGTGCACCCTCCCATCAAGGTGTGTCAAATAGGGTAGGACTCTTTTCCCTAATTAAACTAAGAATGAGTTCCTATTTGGAATCCAATTTTAAGAGATTCGTATCAATCAATTTCTTAATTGATATATAAGAGAATATTCTTACACCTCATCCTCAGCAACAATAGGGAGCATAACTTCTACGCGTGCACCCTATGTGAAAAGGTGAGCTCCATTAACGTTGGGAAATCCATGTGCCTAAGCCAAACCAGAGCTCAAACCTGAATCCAGTTCTTGACCCAAAGTTCCAACGTGAGAAACAATATTCGGCACTCCAGGAGAATATTCTTCTCTCTCCTCCCCAGATTGGACAATTGGTTCAAAGGTATGCATATCCTTCTCTGAATTGGAAACTGCATCAATCGGTATTTCTTATCCCAACCCAACGTCTAAAATGTCCCTTGTATTTTGGCAACCAAGTGATTCACTTTCATTAGGAGCCAAAATAGGCACTGATAAGGAGGAATTTCCTAATTGAACTCCACTTGCCACCTCAGCTTCTCGATTAGCAACAGCTTCCATCGCAGCAGGCAAGGCAAGAGTGGTACCACCAGACTGTGTAGTATCTTTCTCTCTTCCTTTTTTATTTTCCGAGCAGTTATCTATTCGATGAAGGCAACAAGATTTACATCGGACAGGAGGGTCCTTATACTCAACAATCTGTTTGAAAATAAATAATTCTTTTGAATTTAGTTCCTCCCTCGCAACAAAAATTTCTTCCGTTCTTGGTTGGGAATCGTCAACATCTACACTATCTCTTACAAAATGCCCAAAGTAAGACTCACGAGTTCGTCTATCTAAAGCAATTGGGCGACCCACTTCTTTAGCCATTGATAACAAAATTTCCTCATCCCAGTATTCCTGCGGTAGATTTGGGAAGCGTATCCAGGCGAGCCTATGTGTTATTTCTTGATCGTCTACCTTGAATTCAGGACGCCATCTTTGAAAACGCAATAGTTGCCCTTCAATTCTGATAGGTCCTCTTTTCCTTAGACTCATCATATCATCTTCCGTTTGAAAGCGGAATAGCACAAACCCTTACCTAATGACTTCAAGATCACCTCCTCCTTCACAGCCCATGTAGATTTAACTGACAAGCGAATCGACTCCATATTTATATAATGAAAGTTCACTCTTCCCAAAAGCACAAACTTGGGCTTGTCTATCAGTCGAATGTAAGCAGCCTACGGAATTTTAATGCTTGTAAGGTTCCCTACCCGCACAAGAGATGGCAAA
Organism: Macadamia integrifolia; assembly: GCF_013358625.1. Lineage (NCBI taxonomy): Eukaryota > Viridiplantae > Streptophyta > Magnoliopsida > Proteales > Proteaceae > Macadamia > Macadamia integrifolia. Next base: position 19,986,132 of record NC_056569.1, read on the forward strand.
TTCTCCACTGAAGGCAGAGACGAGCCCCCCACAGCAGCCGCAAAAGATCGATGTGGCAATGCTAGCCCTCTCGCTGTTTCTCCCTCCTGTATCGCCTCAATGGGATATGATTAGGAGATGAAGGAGATCTCCTTCTTGGGATAAAGTGTTGTTTAGAAAGAAGAAAAGATCTCCCAACCAATTCCCCAGCCCTCCATTAGCCTCCAGTCCTCTTCGATCGTAGTCACCGTGAACAGCAGAGTTTCCATCAGAAATCCTGAAGTCGCTTTCTCCTTCCATCAGTTCTCAGTTCTCCCCCTGTTGACTCAACCCCTAACTAAATGACAAGTGTACAAAGAGGCAAAAATGCAATTACAAGAACAGGATGTCCTCTCAGCCTCAAATTGAAATAATTCATATCCCAATCCCATTGGCAATATGAATACCTTAGCCTTGATATTCCATGCTTCCACAGCATCCTTCCTCACCTCGTCCAACGATATGTAACGTAAATTAATTCTGGCCACAAGAGCATACCAATAAGGCAGCAGCAACTCCTCATATGCATCCTGTGGGATCACAATTTTGGTGAGATTACCAGCGTGAATGGGATCAGGCAGCTCATCCACGTCCAGCAAGGAACCGCCCACCACCTTTGAATATGACTTCTTTGAGAGGCTATCATTAGGGCCAATGCCCTCATCCACTACAATCTCCAATTGACGAGCCTCCCCTCTAGACCCTATCCTGGTTGGGGAATGCTAATAGTCGGTGATTAACTGATGCTTACCTCGATCAGGTGGTCGATCTCCTTGGGGTCCAAGATTGCCATCCAAAACCCTAGTCGCTTCCATTCTCTCTTAATCTTAAGTAAAAAAGAATTAATTATGATTCTTCCCAACAAAAGCTACGGCAAAGGATGGGTCAACACTTTGTTAGGCGTCTTTTCCAGTTTCACATTTTGGGGGAATTAAATAGGAATATGGACTATAGGCCACATTACAGGTTCTCTTGATTATTTTTTATGTCCTCGACCCTTCCCTATTGATCGCAATGCCGAATGTAGGAGTTCTGGGTATCTTTGTTTTCTCAAGGTATGGTCAGTCTTTTTTATTGTATATGATAATGGCTTTAGTGTCTTCAATAATCTTTGATGGAGACTAGAATGTGGGACCTCCTGTTCAGCATATCTTACTTATGTTTACAATCAGTTACATTTGATATGTAGAAGTCTTGTTGGCTATGAGGATCATGTTCAATGGTTAGCTATCTCTTCTAAGAATCTCTCCCACACCAGCCTGGGAGTTGGTCCAAGTCCAAAGGTATCATAGTTCCTTGGTGGAAAATTGTCTGGTTCAAGTACATATTCCAAGGCATAGTTTTAGAATGTGGCTTTCAAGTACATATTCCAAGACATAGTTTTATAATGTGGCGAGCATTGAAAAATACTTTTCCGACTTAAGACTTTCTTTAGTATAGAAGCATTAGCATCCAAACTGTTGCCTATATTAGAACGTTGTTGAAGACATTGACCACCTTTCTTCAGGTATCCTTTCTCTCTTCATATTTAGAAAGGTATTCTTATAAAATTTTGGCTAGGCCATCGGCCGTTGCATTAGTTTGAGGGTGAGTGGACATGTATTATGAAATAGTTTAAGGCAACTCAAATTTTGATTTTGCAGTCAAGATTGTGTTTTGCTATAGTGTACCACATCTGGTGGGAGAGGAATTTGAGTAGGTGGTCCTCCTCTTCCCGTTCCTGTAGTCAAATTTGGAGATGTAAAATCCAATTCAAGCTTCGGATGTAGATTGTGATAAGAATCGTCATACAGTCTCCTCTTTGGGCTTCCAAATCAAGGTCCAATAAAAGGCTATGTTTTCTTTGTTGTATTTGTTATCCCTCTTTCCCTATTGGATGCTTGTATTTTTTGCCCTTTTCCCCCTTTAATAAAGCATATTTGAATATGATTTGTGTGCCTTTAATCCAATTTGAATCCTAAGAAACCCCTTACAAACTAGTTTATTGATCAATTTCTATGCATTGTGCAAGCATCTCCAAATTATAGGAGCGGTGAACACCGAGAACTGGTCAAAGTAATGTTTCCATTTTTTCTCTAATATGGGACCTAACTTGGAGAGAGAACCATCCTATCTCTTGGGATGCGATTTGTAAGACAAAGAGTGAAGGTGGGTTGGGTGTTAACAGAATTTGTGATATAAATTTGACAGGTATCTTAAAGCACATTTAGTGGATTGAATCGAAGGAGTGCCTTTAGGTGCGGTGGGTGAACCATAGATATCTTAGAAAATATTATATTTGGATGCTTCAGTTGTTGAATGATTATTTTTGGGTGTGACAAAAAGAGTTGAAGTATAGGGTGATGCAACTCCCCCCCCCCCCCCAAAAAAAAAAAAAAACCATCAAGGAGATTTCCGAACTCAGATCGAGAGAAGATAAAACATGCTTCAAATAATGCGCATTTGAAAGGTGGTCGCCAAAATACCTAGTATTTGGATTTCTTGGATCTATGATCACTATCTCCACAAATACACGATATGGACTATTGATTGTGGCCAGGGCTCTTCTCCAGTTTGAAAGAAAATGTTGAAGCTTAGTGAGGCCAGAAAATTATAGAGAATTAAGAGGTAACACAAGTGATCAATTCAAAAGAAAAAAAGAACTCGCCACCCAAAGGAAATCCACCTAAGGGATAAGAGAACTTAAGAAGAACTACTTCTTCTCAAAGGCCAAAGGCCCAAATTATGAATAAACTCCAAGTATGTTCCATTCCATTCACTGGTGTAAGCTTATATAGATAAGCATGGGACAACCTTCCATGCATAGGCAATTTCCAAGAACTAATTAGAAAAAACAAACATGGGCAAGACAAACAACTAACCAATAGGAAAGGACCTTGGGAACCTTGAAAGGCATTTCCACATCTTGAAGATTCTAGAAATCTAATGGTTGAAGTGCCCAAGAAGATCTAGAACCTAATGTGAATGGATGTTGGACTAAAAAGATGAATTTCGGACTTCTAAGAATCTACAATCAGCCCAGACACACTTTATCAAAACGGCCATAACTTCTTCTAGAAAATAGCAAATGATGCACAGTTTTTTTTTGGAAAATAGACTTCTAGATCTTTCCATCCATATATGGCACGACTGCTAGTTCCTTCTGAGTTGGTATAGGTGTTTTTTTTTTTTTTTGGTAATGATCAAAAAAAGAATATATTAGAGAAATATAATAGATACAAGCGATGAAAGAACAAAACTCCATTGAAGAATCTTCCCACCTTTGGCATTGCCATCAACAGGAAGACACTCCAATCTACAAAATAATTAAAGATTAAAAAAATCTAAAGCTGGGCCTCATTTGAGCATCCCAACATACATCACTTGACATAAATGGAGGACGGGAGTCCCACCAAGAAGACATTCTTTTTGTGGCTGCATGCTTCACCAACCTGTCTGCAACTACATTGACTTCCCTGTAATTATGTGAAATAAACCAAACAATGTTCTCCAAATAATTTGCATAGAATATCCATTTCTGCTGAAGTTTCCATGGAATTCTATGATTTTTAATACAACTGATCATAGATTTAGTCACTCTCTATCCAGAGTTTAGTAATCCCCAAGTCATATGCATGATGTAGACCTTCAAAAAAGGTCTCAAACCCTTGTAGTTTGTTCCCAAACCTTCAAATTTTGAATAACATCTTATAGTAGCTCATCTACTATCCCAAAAAATTCATCCAGCCCCATAGAGACTTGGATTACCTAGAGAACTGCCATCAATATTCAGCTTTATATATCTATTGGAGGGTAACACCAATATATCTCATTAATCTTCTTTGTCAAGGATCTCATTGAAGACACTTGGATTTTCCTTGAGGTAATTAGATCAGTTACTGATGAGACAGTAACCGAAATAGTGGAGGAGACCTTCTGGAGTTCACAAACTATCACCTTCACCACCTGAGAAGGACCGCAAGATAGATTCTCATAACGGCGTCACCGTGAAGTTACCCCAAAATCCTAGACTGCAACTTTTATTTACAGCTTCTGTCCTTTGGCTTGGGTTTGTGGGATTATTGGACCAGATTGTTGGCTCATTTTAAAATGCTTCTGCATCATACGCTTCTGCTGTGCATAAATTCGTCTCTGAGTTTTCTAGATTCTCTTCTTCGTGATGGGGAGAAAGGTCATGACGTCCTTGTGCGCCATCAGGATCAAATGGGAACAAGAAAGCATCTCCATTTGATGTGTTGAATGCACAAAACTGACCATGCAATTGGGTCACAGGTTGGTTGATCATCTCCATTTTGATATATATGAACAAAATTGGTTTATATATGTCATTTTTAGTTTGATTATATAACGCATCCATATTTGGTTTGTTGATGTTGCTCATGATGCAAACAAACTTAACTCTACATGAAGGTGTAGACATCTCCAAAGATGGATCAACATACTCAACTTGAGGAACCAATAAACTATTTTTCATATCAATCATGTTGAACTTTGTCATCTCCATTGCCTCCTTCATTTTGGAATCTAAGAAAGAATCATTAGCACAAGAAACAATTCATGGTCTTGATTTATTGTCGCTCCCACTTTTTTATTAGATATGATTATCTCTGATTCTAGTGTGCTATGATTATGTGATAAAATTCTAGCATCATTGTTCTCACACACCATGTTGATAATATTGTCGTTCTTCCCAATTTCATAAACATCGTTGATGACAAGTACACATTCTGAAACAAATTCTGGTTTAAGTGTTTTAAAACTTCTATCTTCGTTAACTTCCTCATCTGGGTACTCATCGTACTTGGGAGGTTCTTGATAATAACATCAAGGGAAACCACCTCCGTTTTAGGCTTCACTTCGAGCATGATCAAAGGGGTTAACATCCTCTTCCTTATAAGAATCATGCTCTGAATCATGATGCAAATCATCATGTTCCAGAGATTCGAAGCATTGCAAATGCTCCTACAATTGTTGCACTTGTCTCCTTAAGTCATTCATCTCCACGTCTCTTAAATCTCTTTCTCGAGTTGTTGGTAATTCAACATTTAGTCCACGTCTTCGACGACCCACCATTGAACCTAGGCTTTGATACCAACTTGACATCAAAAAATTATAGAGGATTAGGAGGTAACACAAGTGATCAATTCAAAAGAAAAAAAAAAAGAACTCGCCACCCAAAGGAGATCCACCTAAGGGATAAGAGAACTTAAAAAGAACTACTTCTCAAAGGCCAAAGGCTCAAATTTTGAATAAACTCCAAGTATGTTCCATTCCATTCACTGGTGTAAGCTTATATAGATGTACATGGAACAACCTTCCAAGCATAGGAAATTTTCAAGAACTAATTATAAAAAACAATCATGGGGAAGACAAACAACTATCCAATAGGAAAGGACCTTGGAAACCATGAAAGGCATTTCCACATCTTCAAGAGTCTAAAAATATAATGGTTGAAATGCCTAAGAAGTTCTAGAACCTAATGTGATGAGCACATTTATGTATGAAATCTAGTGTAGTAAAAACATGCATTTTACATATTTAGAATGGAGCTACCTTGGGTTTTACTCTCTTTTTGTAGGTTTTATATTTTTAAGGCCTTAAGGACTATCGAGCGTTATATCTCCAATTTTCCACATAAAGAGGTCCTATTTCTTTTCATGGTTGCGAAGAGGATGAAATTCTAAGCAAGATGGACGTGTTAAATTGTAAGAACACATTCGTTTGGTCAACCGTACAAGTGATTATTCTTTTCGGGCCAGAAAAAGAATAATGGTTCAGAACTGAACCGAGATGCAGAACCAACCCATCTGCAGTTATCCTAAGGGTATAAGGAATATTCTAAATGCCAATAAGGATCGATGGACCACATCCTTAAGTGATTGAAGATTCGTTTTTGGTAACAATAACTACCTAGAGTAGTTGGTGAGTTGTGGTGTGCTTATTAGGAGGTCTCAAGTTCGAATCTCTTAGTTGCCATTTTGTTGAGGTTTTTTCTTAGAAGATTTTCTCTCTCCTACTCATCACTTAAAGGAGGTCAGTTGTACTCAAGTTTGAAGAAGATAGAGAGAAAATAATTGAAAAAATAGGAAAGAAAAAAAAAAAAGACAAGGGCATGGATGGAATTTCTCATTAAAATAGAATATTGTCCAAATCCAAACAAGAAAAATCGGCCAAAGGGGGTTCCTTGCGCAAGAAGAGAGAGAAAAATAGAACAAGGGAGAAAAAATAGGAACAAAAAAGGCAAGAAAAATCGTGCGAGATCTCTCTCCACACATTTTCTCTCTTCTCTCTCCTCCACTTCATCAACAAGATAAAAAAAATCTTTTTTTTTAGAAGCTAAAATCGTTAGATTCCCTCCCCCATTCTCTATATAATAGAATTAACACAAGGGGAGGTGGCACTTCATTCTTCTTCTAGGGTTTTTTCTTAGTTGCTCTATCTCTTTCTCTAGTTTTCTCTTTCCCTAGCTCTATTTCTAGGTTTATGCTTTAAACATTTTTGTTAGATCTTTTTATTCAATTAATGCAAGTACTTTTGTTTTTTGATTCAGTCTTTTATTTTTATTATTTAAACAATTGAAGTTGTAATTTTCAAGTTCTAGTTCTAGGCTTAGTTCTAGGTGACAAGAACAAGCTATGAAGCATGTCTTTCAAGTTTAATTTTTTTCTTCAGATTTGTTTTCTCTAGTACTAGAAATTTCAGATTTGGTTTATTCCAGATCTAGTTTTTAGTACTGGTAGTGTCTCAAATCGATCAAGTTTTCAGTTCAAGAGTTGAAGTTCAAGTAAGTAGGCTCCTTCAATAGTCTTCCCTCCCCCCTCTCATTCCCTCTTCTGACTACCCTTTCTTTCTTAATTTAGGATTTTAATTTCAGTCGTTATATTATTTCTATCCCTTTCCCCCAAGGTTCATAGCTAGTGTATGTGTTGGCTTTACCCCTCCTAGCCATAGAACCATCATTTTATTACTTTTATTTTAATTGTCTCTATTTTCCTAAATCCAAGTAGAGTAACCCTTGTAAGAGTGACTCTCTGGTCAAGTAGGGAAGCTCATATTATGATGCATCCCTCGGGCTAAGTAGAGAAACCTACTTATGAGTCTCTCTCTAGCTTTATCCCATTTCTTTTACATTTTTTTTTTATTTCAGTATTTTTTTTCCTTCATTGCTTTTTAATTGTGTGGGGTGTTTATTTTCAGCTATTTATTTATTTAATTTTAATTACGTGGCTTGAGTATTTAAATTCTTAGATGACGAATGGTGAGGACGTTATTTTAGATATATATGTTTAGGATGGTAATTAGAATTAGATCACAATCATTAATCAATTCACTTTTGCATCATTAAAAGAAGTAAAAAAAAATAAAGTGGCCGCTCTCCCTATGTTCGACCTGCAGCTACACTGATTTGTACGCTTACGGTTACATTTTAAAATCTCAAACAAGTTTTTAGCGCCGTTGCTGGGGAGACAATTCCATATTATTTTTCGCTTTCTTTTGGTAAATTGGGGTGCTTTGTTTTGTTTTTCCTTTTCTTTTATTGAATTCCTGAGAAGAATAACTTGTAATAATAGTTGTATCGGTGGAGGTTGCCATGCCTCACAGTATGATAAAGACATGTTTCGCCCTGTAGCAGTACCTCAGGAATTGACTTGAGCAACCCCGGATCCCTGCCGGTAAGTTCCCAAAAAGCCAAAAAAATAAAAAAAATCATAAAAAAAAGTTTTTCTATCCATTGTTTTGTGGTTGTCTTACTCTAGTTGTAAGTAGTTTTCTGTTGCATGAGTGTTAGGTGGGTACATAATACGAATCGGTTAGAAAGAAGAGATCCAACAAGTAGTGACCCTATACGTTTGCTCTCTTTAAAACTTTTCAATATGAGAGACCAACATCAAAACCCTTCACCTAAATATCTAAAAGATAGGTTCTACCCTTCTAGAATAACCCAACCTTCCTGCATAGTTCTACCACAAGCCCAGGGCAATAATTTTGAACTCAAATCTCAATACATCACAATGTTGCCCCACTTTCATGGGTTGACCTCTGAGGTTGCATACCTATTTCTAAGGGAATTTGAAGAGATATGTGTTCTAATTAAGATATCTAATTAAGATACAACAACTTTCTGATGATGCTGTTAAGCTTAGGTTTATCACTTTTGCATTAAATGACCAAACTAAGAAGTGGTTGTATGGGTTACCCATAAATTCCATAACCTCATGAAAACAGTTCACAGTTGTCTTCCTTAAGAAGTTTTTCCCAATTCACAAGATCAATAAGCTTGGAAGTGATATCCTTCAGTTTAGGCAATAGCCTAGTGAGTCCTTTTCCAAACTTATGGAGAGATTCAAGGATCTACTCCAAGAATGCCCTCACCATGGCCTAGACTTATGGCATTTATGTCAAATAATTTATGAGGGTATTGATTATCCAACTAAACAAATGATAGAGTCTATATGCACTGAGGGATTCATATCCTTTACAGGTGAAATCACCCAAATTTCTCTTGGAATCAGGGCAACCAAACAGGGCCTTCCAATTTTTATAATCAAGGTCAACCTGGACCCCAAAGGCCTCCCTTTGTACAATAATCTTTTTTCCAAAATACTTTTTCTAGGTCAAATGTAGGACCTTAGGCTAATTTTCTAGGGCCCCTCTCCTATCATCTTATCAGCATCCCCCTGGGTTTACCAACACTGAAGAGGCAAGTAGAATAAGTGACTTGAAAAAAAATATAGCCCTCCTCATGACAAGCCACCAAAATCTTACGAGAGAACTCACCTAAGTTATCTCAATTATGCGTGAGAGTGAGAAATAAACTTTACCTAGTCAACCGGAGCCTAACCCTAGGCATCATCAGCCTGTTAGTTCATAAACACCAACTAATGCACCATTGAATGTAGTATAAGGTCAGACCCAACAAGGGCCCTTTAACCAATGTAATGTTGTTTATGCCCTTAGGAGTGGTAGAGAGTACCAATAGAGCATTCCTAAATCTTCCCCATCTATTACTCCTGTTAACTCTCCTTCAGTTGAGGACACAAGTGTGCCTCTTGTTCCAGGTTCGTCTGATGAGCCTAAAGATTATTTTGAAATTAAAGATGATTTGGTTGAGGAAATAAAAAATAGTTTTTCTAAAAAAGGGTAAATCCCTAACAGTCCTTGTGTTCCTCCTATCCCATTTTCTAATCACTTGGTAAAAAAAAAAAAGATTGCTTCCATAGATAGAATTTTAGAAGTCTTCAAAAAGGTAGAAATGAACATTACTCTTTTGGATGCCATATCCTAGATCCCAGCCTATGCAAAGGTACTGAAAGATTTTTGTACTCACAAACGTATCGCTAGTGTACCTAAAAAAGCATTCTTGGCAGGTAACATAAGTTCCATAATTACTCAACCTATAGCAGCCAAGTATAAGGATTCAGGGAGCCCTACCATATCTTGTGAGCATCCCTCTTTTGGATGTCATATCCCAGATCCCCACCTATGCAAAGGTACTGAAAGATTTGTGTATTCACAACCGTATCACTAGTGTGCCTAAAAAAGCGTTCTTGGCAGGTAATATTAGTTTCATAATTACTTAGCCTATAACGACCAAGTATAAGGTTCCAGGGAGTCCTACCATATCTTGTGTCATAGGCAACACCTACATTGAGCATGCCTTACTTGACCTTGGTGCAAGTGTAAATCTTTTACCTTACCATGTGTACAAGCAACTAGGATTAGGAGAATTGAAATCCATTAGAACTACCTTCAGTTGGCAGATAGGTCTGTTAAGATTCCTAAAGGGATGGTTGAGGATGTCTTACTAAAGGTGGGGGAATTTATTTTCTCTGTTGATTTTATTGTGTTAGATACCAAACCCTTCTCAATCAAGGATGAGATCCCAATAATTCTAGGAAGACCATTCTTGGCTACCAGTAATGCATTAATCAACTGTCGGAATGGTAACCTAAGGTTATTTTTTGGCAACCAAACTGTTGAGTTTAACATGTTTAGGATAGGCAAACAACCACATATGGAAGAAGAGATCAATATGCTTAAGGATTTTCTGGATTTTTCTGATGATTTAATTACCAACTTTGATATTGATTTTGATTCAAAATTCCAAGAGTATATGGATGAGTTGGATGATGATAGTGAAAATTTCTTTTCTGAAATCTCGAGTCTTCACACACCTGTGGAGCCATTAGGACCCCTTTCCAATTCTATTCCTATACCTTCTATAGTTCAGCCCCCTAAGCTAGATCTTAAGGAGTTGCCATCGAATTTGAGGTATGCTTTCCTAGGGCCTAACCAGACTCTTCCTGTAATAATTTCTTCAAATTTAATTTCTATCCAGGAAGAGGAGTTACTTAAAGTGTTAAAAGATAATAAGGAAGCCCTAGGTTGGACCATGGTTGATATCAAGGGTATAAGCCATTCTATTGTACAACATCATATACATCTTATGGAGGATTCCAAACCATCCACGGAACCCCAAAGAAGAGCTAACCTAGTGATAATGGAAGCCATTAAGAAAGAGATCCTAAAGTACTTGGATCATGGAATAATTTATCCTATTTCTGACAGCTAATGGGTAAGCCCAGTTCACGTAGTGCCTAAGAAGTCTGGGGTGACTGTAGTTCCCAATGCCAATAATGAACTAATTTCAATCCGTATCCAATCAGGATGGAGAGTGTGCATAGACTATAGGAAACTTAATGTGGCAACCTGGAAGGACCACTTCCCATTTTCATTCATTGACCAGATGTTAAAGAGGTTAGCTGGATATGAATACTATTATTTTCTTGATAGATATTCCGGTTATAACTAGATCCCAATTGCTTTAGAGGACTAACATAAGACCACTTTTACATGCCCATATGGAATATTTGCTTACAGTCGTATGCCCTTTGGGCTTTGTAATGCCCCTGCTATGTTCCAACAATACATGATGTGCATCTTTTCTGACATAGTAAAAAAATTCTTAGAAATATTTATGGATGACTTTTCAATTCATGGGAATTCCTATTCTGAATGTCTCCATCATCTTTCCGTAGTTTTAAAAATGTGCATATCCAAGAATTTGGTTTTGAATTGGGAGAAATGGCATTTTATGGTTAAATCTAGTATTGTTTTAGGCCATGTAATATCCAAGGAGGGAATTAAGGTAGATAGATCCAAAGTGGATTTAATTAATAATTTACTGCATCCTCAATCTGTTAAGGGCGTCCAGTCTTTTCTAAGGCATGCGGGCTTCTACAAAAGGTTTAATAAGAACTTTAGTCAGTTAGCCCAACCTCTCACTTCATTACTTGCCAAAGATTAAACTTTTGAGTTTTCTAAAGAGTACCTAGAATCCTTTAAACAACTTAAGAAGGAGTTGATCAATGCACCCATTGTTCAATCACCTATTTGGACTGAACCTTTTGAACTGATGTGTGATGCTTCGGATTTTGCCATAGGAGCGGTTTTGGGTCAAAGGATTAATAAGTTGCCCACTATCATTTACTATACTAGTAGGACCTTAAATGATGCACAACTCAATTATACAACCACTAAAAAAAAATTTTTAGCTGTTGTGTTTGCATTAAAAAGGTTTCGGTCTTACTTAGTTGGTTCACATGTGGTGGTGTATACTGATCATTCTGCTCTTAGATACCTAGTTCAGAAGAAGGATGTCAAAGTCTGTCTCATTAGGTGGGTTTTACTTTTACAAGAGTTTGATTTAGAAATTAGGGATAAGAAAGGAGTTGAAAACCTAGTTACAGACCATTTATCCCGGCTTCCCAATTCCTTAATTGTCAATTCTCCAGTCAACGAGAACTTTTCAGATGAACAGTTATTTGCAGTGTCCAGTGAACTATGGTTTGCTGAAATTGTCAACTTCTTAGTGTCAGGTGACTCCGGATCACTGGTCCACCCAAGATAAGTATAGGTTTCATTCCCAAGTTAAGCACTTTTTCCGGGATGATCCTTATTTGTTTAAGATATGTCCGGATCAGATTATCCGACAATGTGTTTTTGATTATGAGCAACATTCTATTCTCTCTTTTTGCCATAATTATGCATGTGATGGACACTTTGGACCTAAGAAGACTGTCGCAAAGGTTCTCCAATACGGATTTTATTGACTCACTTTTTAGAGATGCTTTTGATTTTTACAAGACTTATCCTGTTTACCAGTCTTTTGGCCGTATTAATAAGAGGAACATGATGCCCCTCAATCCTATTTTGGTAGTTGAGATCTTTGATGTATGGGGCATCGATTTCATAGGACCATTCCCTAATTCCTTTGGGAATTTGTACATACTTTTTGCTGTTGATTACGTTTTTAAATAAATAGATGGCATACCTTATAAATCTAATGACCACAAAGTGGTGGTCCAATTTCTCAAAGGGAACATTTTTTCTTGTTTTGGTGCACCACGTGCAATAATTAGTGATAGGGGTACTCATTTTTGTAATCAGCCATTTGAGGTCTTAATGAAAAAGTATGGGATCACCCATAAGTTATCTACCCCTTATCACGCCCAAACTAGTGGCCAAGTGGAGGTGTCTAATAGGCAGATCAAACAAATCTTGGAGAAAACCATTAATCCCAACCGTAAGGATGGTCTCTTAGGCTCATTGATGCCTATTTGAAATTTTAAAATGTAACCGCAAGCGTACAGATCAGTGTAGCTACAGGTCGAACACAGGGAGAGCAACCACTTTTTTATTTTTTCTTTTAATAATGCGAAAGTGAACTGATTAATGGTTGTGATCTAATTCTAATTACCTTCCTAAACATATGTATCTAAAATAACATCATAACCATTCGTCATCTAAGAATTTAAAGATGCAAGCCACGCAATTAAAAAAAAAACAATAAAGGAAAAAAATACTGAAATAAAAATAAAGTAAAAGAAAGGGGATAAAGCTAGAGAGAGACTCACAAGTAGGTTTCTCTACTTAGCCCGAGGGATGCATCATAATATGAGCTTCCCTACTTGACGAGAGAGTCATTCTTACAAGGGATACTCTACTTGGCTTTAGGGAAATGGAGAAAATTAAAACAAAAGTAATAAATTGATGGTTCTATGCCTAGGAGGGGAAAAGCCAACACATACACTAGTCATGAACCTTGGGGGAAAGGGATAGCAATAATGTAACGACTAAAATTAAAATCCTAAATTAAGAAATAAATGGTAGTTAGAAAAGAGAATGAGAGGGGGGAGAGAAGATTACTGAAGGAGCCTACTTACTTGAATCAATGCTTGAACTTGAAAGCTTGATCGATTTGAGATACTACCAGTACTAAAAACCAGATCTGGAATAAACCAAATCTAAAATTTCTAGTACTAGAGAAAACAAAACTGAAGAAAAAAAAATGGAACTTGAAAGACATGCTTCATAGCTTATTCTTGTCACCTAGAACTAAGCCTAGAACTAGAACTGGAAAATTACAACTTCAATTGCTTAAACAATAAAAATAAAAGACTGAATTAAAAATAAAAGACTCAATTAAAAATAAAAGTGCTTACATTAATTAGATAAAAAGAACTTACAAAAGTGTTTAAAGCATACCTAGAACTAGAGCTAGAGAAAGAGAAAACTAGAGAAAGAGATAGAGCAACTAAAAAAAAACCCTAGAAGAAGAATGAAGTGCCTCCTCCCCTTGTGTTAATTCTATTATATAGAGAATAGGGGAGGGAAGCTAAAGATTTTAACTTCTAAAAAAATATATTTTTTTTTATCTTGTTGATGAGGTGGAGGAGAGAGAAGATAAAGAATTGTAGGAAGTAGGGAATCTCCAACGATTTTGCTTACTTTTTCCTTCTTTTTTTTTCTCTCCCTTTCAAATGGGGCAGCATCTTGGACGATTTTTTTAATTATTTTTTTTCTTTCCTATTTTTTCTCCCTTTTTTCTATTTTTCTCTTTATTTCCTTATTTCTCTCTCCTCTTGCATAAGAAACCCTTTGGCTGACCTCTTTTGACTGATGAATAGGAAACAGAAAATCTTCAAAAATAAAAACCTCAACAAAATGGCAGTTAAGAGGTTCGAACTTGAGACCTCCTAATAAGCAAAGGATTTGTACACCACAACTCACCAACTACGCTAGGTAGTTGTTACCAAAAATGAATCTTCAATCACTTAAGGATGTAGTCCATCGATCCTTGTTGGCATTTAGAATATTCCTTACACCCTTGGAACAACTGCAGATGGGCTGGTTCTGCATCTCGGTTCAATTCTGATCCATTATTCTTTTTCTGACCCGAAAAGAATAATCACTTGTATGGTTGACCAAACGAATGTGTACTTGCAATTGAACACGTCCATCTTGCTCAGAACATTACGTGTAAAATTGGAGATATAGCGTCCGATAGTCTTTGAAGCCTTGAAAATATAAAACCTGCAAAAAGAGAGTAAAACCCAAGGTAGCTCCATTCTAAATATGTAAAATGCAAGTTTTACTACCCTAGATTTCACACATAAATGTGTTCATCAATGCCTTGTGGGCCTATCAGACTGCATTTAAGACCGACCTTGGTCAGTCTCCCTACCGTTTGGTGTATGGGAAAGCTTGTCACTTACCAGTTGAGTTGGAGTATAAGGCCTTTTGGGCCATCAAGAAGTTCAACTTTGATTTTTCTGATGCGGGATTTCATCGTAGGCTCCAACTATCTGAGTTGGAGGAACTTAGGAATGATGCCTATGAAAGTTCTAGGATTTACAAGGAAAAGACCAAAGCTTTCCATAATAAGCACATTCTATGTAAATCTTTTACAATTGGTGATAAGGTCTTATTGTACAACTCTCGATTGCATCTTTTCCCTAATAAACTTAGATCCCGATGGGATGGATCGTTTATTGTCTATAATGTATATCCCTATGGGGCTGTGGAGATTCTGAATCCAGGAATAGGGGTAATTTTGAAGGTTAATGGTTAGCAATTGAAACCATTCCTCAAGTTTCCTACTACTGGTAGTGAAGAGGTCATGGATCTTATGAACCTCTCACACTAATGACTAACTTTTAATCAGGTATGACCCCCTTGTATTGTCTTCGCTTTTAATTCTTTCCATACATTGAGGACATTGCATGACTTAAGTGTGGGGGAGGGAAATCAATTTCTGCTTTTTTCACTTTGTTTTGTTTGTTTTTCTTCTTATTTTTTAGCTTGCTAAGGATGAAGTCCTACTTTGGCTTTAGGCTAATAATCATACCATTCGGTTGCGTGATGTATGAAAATAAAAGTTTTGATTAAGATACCCATTTTGAATGTATAAAAACCCTGTTCAGAAGAAAGAAACAAGCCTGTGTCTTGAGATGGGACTTTCTTTTGAAAAATAAGAGACTCTTGTTTTATGGTGTTGGACCAAATGTAAGTATGTGGGTTCCTTATACTTTTGATTTGGAGTTGAGGCATTCTTTTTAATTTGGCATGAGTTGACAAATGCACAATTTTAAATGAAGTGTGAAATTCGATATAAAGAAGAATAAGAGTTGATTCCATTGGAATTAGATAGGGCATTGCGCCTTAGGAAGCGTGGTGTCTTGATCGAAATTCTTAGGTATGAAACTTCTGAAAGAACTCTAGTATCACTGTCTTTATGGGCATATGCAAAAAAGCGAAGCTACATAGTAACTTGGGTGTCTAGTGTTTGCTCCACCATGTCATTCAGGCCAAAATTAATGGAGTAGAATAGAGTTTATTAAGCAAAAAAAAGAAAAAAAAATGTGCAAATGTCATTAATGCTAGGTAACATGTTCGGTCAAAAACACTCCAACACCTTAGTCATTGGTTCCCTATTTCTTCATAAGTAGTTTTTCCTTAAGATAAGGATTTTTTCCAAATTAAGAAATATGCTAGTGCCTGAAATTGATAAAGGGTAATAAAGTTCTAGTGTGGGGGTCCCTTCTAATAGGAATTATCTTTGCTCCGGATCGGAATGGCCCTTACCTTTAGCCAAGGTTGGGATTTTTTATTCTGAATTTTGGGTGTGTATTCACTGTAAACACCCACGAGACACAACTCATCCACTAGGGGTGACTAAGGGGTTTAAAGGCTTGTTGCACATGTTAAGTGCAACCGTGATTCCTACAAAAGTGAGTTAGGTTTTTTTTGTTTTTATTCTTTTCTTTTTGTTTTGCTCGAGGACTAGCAAAGTTTAAGTGTGGGGGAATTCTGATGAGCACATTTATGTGTGAAATCTAATGTAGTAAAACATGTATTTTACATATTTAGAATGGAGCTACGGTTTTACTCTCTTTTTGCAGGTTTTATATTTTCAAGACCTTAAGGACTATCGGGCGCTATATCTCCAATTTTACACATAAAGAGGTCCTATTTCTTTTCATGTTTGCAAAGAGAATGAAATTCTGAGCAAGATGGATATGTTCAATTGCAAGTACACATTCGTTTGGTCAACCCATCTGCAACTGTCCCAAGGGTATAAGGAATATTTCAAATGCCAATAAAAATCGATGGACCACATCTTTAAGTAATTGAAGATTCATTTTTGGTAACAACAACTACCTAAAGTAGTTGGTGAGTTGTGGTGTGTAGCTTATTAGGAGATCTCAAGTTCGAAACTCTTAGCTGCCATTTTGTTGAGGTTATTTTTTAAAAGATTTTCTCTCTCCTACTCATCACTTAAAGGAGGACGGCCAAGATGGTTGTACGCAAGTTTGAAGAAGATAGAGAGAAAATAAAGAGAAAAAATAGGAAAGAAGAAAAAAAAAAAAAAAAAAAAAAAGACAAGGGCATGGATGGAATTTCCCATTAAAATAGAATATTGTCCAAATCCAAACAAAAAAAAATCGGCCAAAGGGGGTTTCTTGTGCAGGAAGAGAGAGAAAAATAGAAAAAGAGAGAAAAAAATAGGAAAAAAATGCAAGAAAAATCATGGGAGATCTCTCTCCACACGTTTTCTCTCTTCTCTCTCCTCCACTTCATCAACAAGATAAAAAAAAATCTTTTTTTTTAGAAGCTAAAATCGTTAGCTTCCCACCCCCATTCTCTATATAATAGAATTAATACAAGGGGATGAGACACTTCATTCTTCTTCTAGGTTTTTCTTAGTTGCTCTATCTCTTTCTCTAATTTTCTCTTTCTCTAGCTCTAGTTCTAGGTTTATGCTTTAAACACTTTTGTAAGTTCTTTTATTCAATTAATGTAAGCACTTTTTTTTATTCAGTCTTTTGTTTTTGTTGTTTAAACAATTGAAGTTGTAATTTTCAAGTTCTAGTTCTAAGCTTAGTTCTAGGTGACAAGAACAAGCTATGAAGCATGTCTTTCAAGTTCAATTTTTTTCTTCTGTTTTGTTTTCTCTAGTACTAGAAATTTCAGATTTGGTTTATTCCAGATCTAGTCTTTAGTACTGGTAGTATCTCAAATCAATCAAATTTTCAGTTCAAGGGCTGAAGTTCAAGTAAGTAGGCTCCTTCAGTAGTCTTCTCTCCCCCCTATCATTCCCTCTTCTGACTACCATTTCTTTCTTAGTTTAGGATTTTAATTTCAGTTGTTACATTATTACTATCCCTTTCCCCCAAGGTTCATGACTAGTGTATGTGTTGGCTTTGCCCCTTCTAGCCATAGAACCATCATTTTATTATTTTTATTTTAATTGTCTCCATTTCTCTAAAGCTAAGTAGAATAACCCTTGTAAGAGTGACTCTCTGGTCAAGTAGAGAAGCTCATATTATGATGCATCCCTTGGGCTAAATAGAGAAACCTACTTGTGAGTCTCTCTCTAGCTTTATCCCCTTTCTTTTACTTTATTTTTATTTCAGTATTTTTTTCCTTCATTGCTTTTTAATTGCGTGGGGTGTTTAGTTTCAACTATTTATTTATTTAATTTTAATTGTGTGACTTGCGTATTTAAATTCTTAGATGACGAATGGTTAGGACGTTATTTTAGATACATATATTTAGGATGATAATTAGAATTAGATCACAACCATTAATCGGTTCACTTTCGCATTATTAAAAGAAGCAAAAAAAATAAAGTGGTTGCTCTCCCTGTGTTCGACCCATAGCTACACTGATCCATACGCTTGTGGTTACATTTTAAAATCTCAAACAACACACTTTACTAAAACAGCCATAACTTCTTCAAGAAAATAGAAAATGATGCACTGTTTATTTTTCATTTTTTTATTTTTTTATTATTTTTTTGGAAAATAGACTTCTAGATCTTTCCATCCATAAATGGCACGACTTGTAGTTCCTTCTAAGTTGGTACAAGTGTCACCGTGAAGTTACCCCAAAATCCTAGACTGTAACTTTTATTTCCTGCTTCTATCCTTAGGCTTGGACTTGTGGGCTTATTGGACTGGATTGTTGGCCCATTTGTAAATGCTCCTGCATCACTTAGAAACCTTATAAGTGGTGTGATAGAATCGATTGACAAAGAGAATTCTACACATCTTCAGCTAGATCCTAGCATCCGCAAGGGGTTCTCCTTCACAAGTATAGGGTCGTGTTGGGTATGATGTAGGGGCAGAGCGCATGGCCTTCTCTTCTATCCAGCTTAATGGATATTGACATCCTTGTCTGGCTCCTTCCTTTTTCCTCCTTGCAGCATGGGCACCCCTTCCATTCATTAATAGAAGACCAAGAGGTAATGGGGACTTGGTAATGTGGAAAGCTTCATCTTTGACAGATTTTTGTCTTCCTCCGGCCACTTGGCAGTTCAATCATTCTAAGAGGCCATCAGCTCCTTGGTCTTCGCTGCTTTGATTTCCCAAGAATATCCTTAGGCATAGCTTCACAGCTTGGCGAGAAATTTTTCATGCCTTACCTTCTTGGGATTTGTTCCGGTTTCGATCAATTGAGGTATCTTCTCCATGGGTGCTTTGCTTCTTTTGTGATGAATCAGTAGAGCACCTATTTTTCAATTGCTTCTTTTCTAGCTCTCTTCGAACTAGCATCCTCTGGAAGTGTTGTCCTAGATCACGCCTAATTCTAGATTTCATAAGTGATTGATATTAGGTAATTTCGACTTTCAAAGGTATGTAATACATGTTGAATGGGTGGGTGGGTAGCCTTGCGTTCTATGCTACTTTGTACCATATCAGGTATGAGAAAAACCAAAGAACTTGAATAGGGAAGTATAGGACTCACTGATAGATGTGGGATTGTATTATGGTTGATATAGGGGGCATGTCTGAGAGAAATATTCCAATTATTCCATATTCTTGTAGGAACCAAGTTATTATGTCTATTTGGAGCATTCTAAACTCCTTTCTTCCTAAAATTCTCCCTCCCTAGGGGCCTCGCCAATTCGGTCAAGCCTCTTGCCCCTTCTCCACCCTTTTCTAGGTGCCCTTGTATTTTTGCGCTTTGTTGAATACATTATCCATTCACCCAAAAACAAGCAAATCTCAATTCAGATACAAAATTTCCAGAAACGTGAAACCTCAGTAACATGAGGATAACTTACTAAATATAAATTGAATTAGAGTTATTCCAAAACAAAAAAGTTTGAGGATTGGTAGATCTACAATGATTCTAAAAAATTGTTCTTCAGAAAACTATTGTAGGAATGCACTGAATAAATCCTAAAATTGAAAAGAGATGAATATTGATAGATATGGTGCTGAAATGCAACTCTTCTAGGACGATTGCAACTCCAAAAAAGTCTTGCATCTAATTATGGTCTAAGTGAAATAGAAATTTCCAACTCTTCTGGGATGGAATGAAACTTCTTCAAAATTTTAATGGAGAACTCTTCTAGGTTCCAAAAAAACTCACAATTAGAAAATTACAACTTGATTAATCGAAATTTACTGCCAAGTACATGATAATAGGCCACTATGTATAGGCCTAACAAAAGTTGCAAAATGATTTATTAGTTGCCTCCCTTACAAATCCTTACGTTGGTTAAATAATCCAAAGTCCAATGGCTAAGTGATGATATAAACTAATTACAAAATGACTTGGTAGAGAAGACAACAAATATAAGAAGAGAGTGCAAAGATTAAGGGTTGCTATAAAACTTTAGGTGGATTTCTTCTTCCAAGGCTTTGCTAGGGCAAGGAGAGATCTTGGAAAAGGCAAAAATCAAATTCTCCACTCTTAGCCATATGTAGAACTCTTAGTTGGACAAGGCTAAACAATATGTAGAACTCTTAGTCGGGAATGGTCTTCAAACTCATCTTTGGCTTGATCCTTGGCATCCCTTTGGAGTTCTCTTAACTAGGTTTAATGACCATGTTAGATACAAAGTTGGATCAGATAGATTGGTGTTAGGGGAGTCTATGTTGAGAGATGGTTAGTGGATTTCTTGTCCCACAGAATTAGAAGAGCTTTTTGAGGTGAGGGCTGCTCTTCTAGAATCTAGGCATTTGAAATACATGGATTCTGATAGAGTGACTTGGAAGGCTTCCCTCTCTGGTCTTTTTCTCTTCCAAGTTAACTTGGGATCTGATCAGTTAGTGCTCTCTTATTGTGGGATGGTCTCTAGCAGTGTGATTTAGCGGTCATATCCCACGATAGTCATTCACATCTTGGAGATGCATTGTCAAGGCTCTCTTGATGGCAGATCAAACCATTCGACGATGTAACGCCCCAAACCCAAGATAGGGTAATAGGTATTGCCCTCATGGGCAATGATCAAATGATCAGAAAAATAAAACTAATATCTCATAGATTACCCATATAAATTCAAAAATTTACTACATAGACCGAACAAACACAACGTAAAGCGCTCATAAATAGAAAATTAAACTAAAGTCCATAATCCATCAACTGACTATCATATGTTTGGTGGCTACAAATAATACCTTAATAAGTCTATTATAATTGTTTTTAACTCAACTACTAAAATAAAATAGAACTTATCTTCATTTCACATCCATCTGTACTCCACCAATATGTGCTTACTAATCTGTAGGAGAAAATGGTGGGTGAACTTAACAAGCCCCGTGAGGAAACCACATGTGTAGGGCATACACATGCGTCTGGAGGATTCGTCAGGCCAAAGGTCTGGACACCCTCATTAGCCAAAAAAAAAAAGAGGAAGGAGAGAAAGTTCAGGAACAAGACCAAACCTTTATCTCGGTGTTCAAGTAGAGTCTTTATTGGTCGGCTTCTTCTTGAGAGCTTCTTTGAGGGAGGTTCTTTTTTTTTTTTTTTTCAAGAGGAGAGTTGAACTCATGACCTTTTTATTTGATTTGTTATTCCCAATTCAATATCATTTCGTTGAGTTGGTTTTGTTGCCCTCAGTGTTTATGACTTTTGTACATTCCCACCCCCTTCTTTTCCCTTTCAATGAAGTTGATATTGTCTACCAGAAATAAAAAACTTACTGTCTTATTTCCTGCCCAGGCTACATATTTATAGAGAAAAATAAGACCCTTAAATCTAAGATATCTATCCCTAATAATTCTAAGGTTGAAATCGAACAAAATTACATCAAAAAAAAAAAAAAAGTCATGGTACCCAAATCGTAAAAATAAATAATAAATAAATAATATAATAATAATAATATGGGGAAAATCTAAAACCATGCCCCCCCCTCCCCCTCCCCCCCCTCCCCCTCCCCCTGTTGGATGTTCATGAATGGTGTCTAAACTTCTTGGTTCTCAAGTAATTTTCTTTCCAAATTGAGAATTGGAAATATTTCATTAACTAGCACTCTCCATAATGGTCATCAAGATAAGATTACCTTCCAAATATAACAGAGGGAATATTTCTATTTCCATAGTTTAAATATCTCCATATATTATTCTAAGGCACCCTTATTCTAAATAGTATATCGACTCTATCCTTGCTAGCAGACATACCAAAACAATAATAGAAGAATCCAGAAGAAGCTGAGGTAAAACAATAATAGAAGAATCCAGAAGAAGCTGAGGTGGCAGAGGCGGCAATCTTTATACCCAAGCAAAGAATCCATCGTCAAATCGATTAGGACTTCTAGCTAGAAGGCTAATGAGCCAGCCTGTTGATGGTGCCAACTGCCAACCATAGACTGCATTTCCATGTGTGGGCTGCTTGGGCTTGGCTTGCTGCGCTATTGTCCTGGCCTTGATGCGGGCTGATCTCCTAATAATTTTAGGGTGGCTGTGTTCAGTGTATTGGGCCTCCATGGCTCTAGCCGTAATATGTGGGTCTGCATCAATAGATGAGTAAAGCATTTCTACACTTCATCAATTCATGACACATGACATGTTGAACTTTTCCAAATTGAACTACTGATTGGAATAGATCTCAAAACTCCCATCGTATTTTTATCCTTCTCCTTGCTTAAAACATTGTCCAATTGCATTGTGGAACTAGGCAAGTTATTGGTCAAACCCCGTATCTCCTACCCATGTCGTCACATTCCACTGTGGACCTAAGCAAAGTATTGGCCGAACCCGTAACCATTGCTCATTTGAGGAATTAACTATTGATTTTATTTCAATACCTCGATATAGGTTTCCATAAGTCGCAGTTTGAGGTATTTGTTGATGGCAAAGCTGAAGGTGGGGATTTTCTTTCCGTGGTCACCATCTTGGATGTTCAGATTTTTCATTTTTTATCTCTTCTTCTTTGTTCTCTTAATTTAGTAGAATCTTGTAGTGAAAAAGAAAAAAATGAGAGGGTTTCCCACATTTTCAACGTGATGAGAAAATTATAAACTACCACCATTTAGTGGCTTGAAAAAAATATCATTTTATGTGAACCATGAAAAAAGAAGCCTAGAGAAGGCAACGCAGCGTGACCTCTATACCTGGGCACAATGGCGAAATGACCGCTTAGCCCTCATAATAAACGAAAATGCCCTTATTGATGATGCTTCCACATGTACTCCTGTTGGTCCCTATGTTGGTGCAGGTGCCACACTACCTTTTAGGGAACCCCCTCCCTATATATAGAAACAAAATGTGCAAAGGAACAATGCTCATCCTTGTGGCTCCTACACCGATGCAAAGCCAATGGGAAGGCATGCGGAGCATCTTCAGCATACGATGCAAGGCAACATGATCTTTTCTCCAAAAACAAAATGCGTATGTGGGTCCCACATATTTCTTGAAAAAACATGGGAAAATATCGGAGGAAACTAAGGGCCCGTTTGATAACGTTTTTGTCGTTTCTATTTCAAGAAACGGCAGAAACATAAATTTCCGTTTCTAGAAACAGAAACGGAATTGAAAGTGTTTGATAAGTCATGTTTTTAGAAGTCGATGGTAACCAGTGAAAGAATTGCCACAAGTCGTTTCCAGAAACGACGCCTGGGTCGTTTTTTGAACCATAAATAAGTAAAAATTTCTATTTCTATTTCTAAAAATAAGTGAAACGAAACAGTTTTATCAAACGCTTTTTACTCCGTTTCTATTGTTTCTGAAAACAGAAACGATAGAAACGCGTTTCTTGAAATATTATCAAATGAACCCTAAAAATTATTGATACAATCCACTGTTAATGTTCGATGAGCTTATGTATTAGTTGTTATGATTCACGAGGGACTTTGTTGTTTTGCTTCAATAATTGGGTCTCCTCCTATTTTCTTGCTTCAGGCCTGTTAATGTTCATCAAAGTTTCTGTAGTCACCACCAAAACTTTTGTGGACACCCCGTATTCTTCGGAGATTTTTTCTGAGATGTATAGAAATGTGTATTGTCTGGGGGACAACTAATTGTTGTGTACGAGTAAGACGCGTGAGAGTTTTATATTTAATTTAGTCCACAATCACGTAGGGAACCATCAATCTCATCACTGCAGATGAGGTCTGCTGTCCTTTATCTTGGGTGTACGTCATTTGCCTTAGATAAGAGTCAAAGAAAAACACACCACACCTTCTCAGGCTTAACCCCACCTCCTTTAGATTCTTTTTAAAATTTTAAAAGGGAATATTTCAATTTTTTGTTACCTACAATTAAATCGAATTATTATTTGAGAATTGATGTAAAAATATATGAATTATGTGGTCAAGAGAGTAGAAGGCAAATTGTTTTCACATAAAATGAAGTAAAATTTTACTGCCATATTTAATATGTTCCTGATTTATTTATTTATTTGGTTATTCCTGATAATGATCTTAAAATTTATATTTTGTTTGAGAAAAAAAGTCTCTTTGATGGTGCTACCCTGTACTAGAGGGGGACGCATATGAGCATCAATAAGAGTGGAATTTTTGTATTTCATAAGGGTGGGATGTTATTCTGGAGAACGGATCAGGTTCTTTTTAGCAATAAAAAAAGAATGGATCAGGTTCTCCTACAAAAATCATTCCCGTATCAAATTGATCCACGGAAATAGAATCCACCCAAGGAAAAACCCAGTCGTAGATTCTATCTGTGTGAATTAGACTCTATGAGAATGACTCTCGTATAAAAAACCTAATTTACAACCGTCATTTTACCCCTTTTATGTTTGAACATAGGGGTTCCTTTTATGTGTGAACATAGGGGTTGTTCTTCCAAAGAACGTTCTTTTATCTTTTTTTTTTTTTTTAATTAATCAAGCCAATATAAAGGGTAAAAAACCCTCCCCCCACCCCCCTCCACTGTACCTTTCACCATAAAGGCTCCTAAACCACAATTCAACATGTAGACCAATATAATTGGGAAAAACATCTGTCCCGCATCCCCGCAAACAAAAGTCCCTTCCACAAATGTATGGATGCTTCCTCTTCCTGTCCGGAGCAGGTCCCCACATGGGACCAGGTGGGAACACATCTCACCCTCCATCCCAGCATTGACATACAAAGTCATTGTTGTGTTAGTACCAGGATGGAGGGTGGGATACATCCCCACGTGGAGGCGTGAGCCAAACCCTCTCAAACGAGTGGGAAGAGAATTAACTCTCTCGACCTGCCTCCCTCACACATAAAGTCCTTGGAGAAGCCGAAAATAATAATAATTAATGACACGTCAGAAATTACTAATTTTAAAACATGTTTCACATTATTTCTATTCATTTGAGCATCCTTTATCACAGGAATTTCAAGAAAGCAAACCCCTCAACTTTCCTCTATATAAAGACAGCAAATAGTGTTAGGACTCATGTCTCAGTTCTTCCTCAGAAATCTTTCACTAGCCCTTCTTATAGGCTCTTGCATCTATAATAAGCAAACCATTATGGAGGCTACCATAGCTGCGCCTAAGCATGTTAGCAGTGATGATGCCAAGAACAGGCGAACTGCCAACTACAATCCAAACATTTGGGAATATGATTTTGTTCAATCCATACGAAGCAAGTTCGGGGTGAGAGATTTTTAGCAATTGCTTAGTTTTCATATATATTTCAATGCATGCTTGCTACTTATATATAAATTTATTTAGGGTTACCTTCTCATCATATTCAGAAGCAATCCTCATAACGTGAAAATCCTCTACAGTGAGTGTGACAGTGCGCTGTGCATCGAATGGCCGAGAAGACCTCAGGGTGCATGCCCGGATGCTCTCAGTCATCTGATGCTCACCGCACTGCCGCACTCACTATAGAGAATGATCTCTCATCCTCATACCTCTCCACGGCCTAAAGGGTTTCATGAGGTTTTGATTTACACTGAGATGATGACCATTGTTGGCATAAGCTATATGTAAATCAGTACCTTGAGCTTACTATATAATATATGCGTAAAAGATTTGCACACCACCAGTTGAAATTTTGAAATTACATGTGGGTGCCCCTTTTACTCTAACAACCCCCTTGTAAAATGGCTTGTATACACCTCCTATTTCAGTGTTCTCCCGTAATATCTCCTCTCCAAGACGCAACGGAGGTAATCCTCCCCCATAGTGTATATGTAAATAATTGACAAGTTTTTTCTTTCCATTTAATAGGATGACACCTACAAAAGAAGAGTGGAGAAGCTGAAGGAGGATGTGAGACATGTGCTCATAAATAACAATAAAATGATCCTATTGGCTCAGCTGGAATTGATTGACGACCTCCAAAGGTTAGGTCTGGGGTATCACTTTGAGAAGGAGATCAAGGAAGCATTTTATGCTTTGATATCACTCATAAACAATAGTGGTAGAATAAGTGATGATCTTCATTCTACAGCCCTAGGCTTCAGGCTCCTCAGGCAACATGGCTATTTGGTGACACAAGGTAGCAATCCACCCCCTCCCCCCCCACCACCCAATTGATTTCATTACACAAATTTCGCCTATCCTTTAGCGGCCAATAAAGCGAGGACATGTCTCGTTCCGATATCCTAATGTCAAAATCTTTTTGACTTGTGAGATGTAGATGTGTTTAGCAGCTTCATGGATGAAACCGGGAATTTCATGACAAGCCTTTCTCAGGACATTAAAGGAATGCTTGGTTTGTATGAAGCTTCATACCTTGCTGTAGAGGGTGAAAACATGATGGACAAGGCCAAAGCTTTCTCTACCAGAACTCTAAAGGATCTCAAGGGAAATGCATATATGGACCCATACTTTGCTGATCTAGTTGTCCATGCACTTGAGGTTCCTACCCACTATAGGGTGCCATGGTCAGAAGCTAGGTGGTACAATAAAGCATATGAGAGAAGGGAACATATAAACCCTACTTTATTGGAACTAGCCAAATTGAACTTCAACATTTTGCAAGCTACCCATCAAGGAGAGCTCAAGGAAATATATAGGTTAGTCATTAAAACGATTGATTAGTTATGGATTTGATAAGATCGATCTGAATTGAGAAAGAATTAGTTTCTGATGAAAAAAATTTCTTCTTTCTCTACTGTTTTATTGTATAGGTGGTGGAAGGACGAGGGTCTTGCTGAGAACTTGAGCTTTGCAAGGCATAGACTAGTGGAGTGTTTCTTATGGGCAGTGGGAACAGGTTTTGAGCCTCAATATGGTTATTTAAGAAAATGGCTGACCAAAATCATCAATCTGGTTATCCTAATTGATGATGTTTATGATATTTATGGCTCATTGGATGAACTAGAGCAATTCACTGATGCAGTGGATAGGTTAGCATCAAGAAGCCTCGAAGTATTAACACTAGTAATGAACTTAAAGCTTCTGTAAAGGTCCCAATTAGAAGACTCTTCTTTAAAGGTCCCAATTAGAAGACTTAATGCTTTCTGAATTACTGAATATATCCAAATATTTTTATTCTCCAGGTGGGATGACAAGAAAATTCAGCATCTTCCAGACTATATGAAGATATGTTTTCTTACACTTTATGGAACAACTAATGAAATCTCCAGTGGCATTCAGAAAGACCAGAATAAGAACATTGTGAACCATCTTAAGAAAGTGGTAAGTACATTAGTTCTTTAATTTTTTTTTCCTTTTTCCTTTTTACCTTTCTTGTCTTCTCTATTCCAAAGTCATTTTATTTGATAAACTTGATTGAACTCAGTGGACAGATTTTTGTAAAGCGTTGATGGTGGAAGCAAAGTGGTTCAATAGCAAATACTCACCATCTCTGCAAGATTATCTAGACAATGCACGGATCTCATCCTCAGGGGCCATCCTTCTAGTTCATGCATATTTTGCTCTAGCCCAAGAGACAAGTGACGATGAAGTAGGTTTCCTGATGACCAATCAGGATTTTATGTACTATCCATCCTTGATCATTCGACTTTGCAATGATTTGGGGACTTCAGCGGTAATTACTCTTTCCACAAATTTTTCTGACAAAAGTTTTCCTTCTCCGGCAGAGTAGGAATAGTTCCCTCAGTAGTAACCACTCACCACTCACCACTCACCACTCACCACAAACTCCACCCCTAATGTTTGGGGACGAAACTACCCCTCCTCTTGGGCATCCAACAATACCAATGTTACGACGAAGGGAAACTCGGTCAAACGTCTATTACAAATTTCAAATAGGCTCTCTAAGAGGGTTATTTACTTATCCAATAACCATATGACAGATGTCACTACATCACAGACTGCTTATCTCAGAGTACGGAGTGAAACAAATAAACAGACCTTAAATTTCAAAGGCCAATGGCCCACCTCTCATTAAGGCTGGGAACCTTCAAATTAAAGGCCCACGTGCTTCCCCTATGTCCCTAACTCAATTACAAAAAGCTGCCAGTGGGGTCCACTTGTTTCCACTCTCCACCCATCAGAAACGCAGACTCATCAATTATTGATTTCTATTAATATTCAAAAACAACTAAAAAAAGCAATTAAATTAATGGGGATTTTCAAAATACGTGCATGGCCATCCACTGACTAGTCACTAACCATGATCATTCTTCCTTCAAATCCAACGGCCAGAAATTTAAACATTGTTTCCATGAACTAACAACAATAATTAAAGTTTCAGTGGTCGCAAGTTCTGAACAATGACCAAACTCTCGTTCCCATTCAGAGTAAAAAATTGTGAACGGAACAATATAAAGATCATAAAGAAGATGATATCAACTGATCACCAACAACGACAAGTTACAGCTCTACAACTACAAGACAAGCCACGCCATGCAAATCATTCAACAATTATTCTATCCTAGTCATGGTTTCAAGTATCGATACTATATCGTATTGATCGTATTGATTATATTGAATTAGTATCAATTGAGATCGATTTGGATCAATTATCCATATTATTTTAAGAGTAAAATAATAAATTTCAAATAGGGATGCTAACTGCCTAGCCTTATGGTGCTTCCAACTCTCTCTCTCTCTCTCCATAACCCTTCTACATTCTTTTTTGGGTGAAACTTGTGCATTTGTTTTTAAGTTTCTCATAAAAGGTTCGAAACTACCCATCACCATAATGAGTGTACTAAATAGAGCCATAAGGGCTAAAAAAGAAGGTAAGAGCGTGGGGAGTAAGATGTCTTTGCTTTAATTCACATGGTGAAGACAAAAGAGTCTTGATTCCATGCCTCTTGGGACTCCTACGGTACCTACCAACCAAATATATGAACATTTGTCATCATCGTACACTTTTGGGATGGGAATTTTTCCTTTTGATATTGACTTAAAGCTTGAATCCATCAATTTAAAATTGCATAATACAAAAGCTAAAGGTCATAAGTCCAGAAACCACACCCTATCCGATCGATGTGGCACTAAATTCTCCTCCCAATTCTAGCCATGGAACGCATGCACCACATCACAATTAATCTGATTTTGATTTTCTTCCAAGGTAATCTTACGCTTGAACCAAACCAAAAAAGTGGTTGTTTTAGCTCTATATGTTTGGAAGTTATTTTCAACAACATAGATAGGAATCTTCTAATTTTCTCAACCCTTAAAAATGCATTATCAAATATGAAAAATATACCAATAAGTTTTTAAGGATTATCTCCAACCTCCCGCCCCTTAGTGATTCGTGTATTATGTATTTTGAATTATTTTGGTAATCTAACCAAGGGGTGTTTTGACAGGCAGAACAGGAGAGAGGTGATGCTCCATCATCAATCCTATGCTACATGAGGGAAGAAGAAGTTTCAGAGGAGATAGCTCGAGAGCACATAAAAGGCATGATAGTGGAATCATGGAAGAAAATGAATGAAAATTGTATCTCCCACTCATCTCATTTGCCTCCTATATTTCTTGATTTCACCTACAACGTTGCAAGAGTGGCTCATTTAATTTACCAATATGGAGATGGCTTTGGGGTTCAAGACCGTGAAACCAAAAACAATGTCTTGTCTTTGTTGGTTCAGCCTATCCAACTTTAAGGTTGACTAGTGATGGTTTCATTATCACCACAAAAAATGATTATTAACATGATGATGGAGGTGGTGGTTTTATTTGAATTTCAAGCTTAAAAATGTAATTTACATAGACTTTTGTTGTGTTTGTCACTGGCCCTTATGAGCTTTTTTTTTTTTTTTTTTTT
>NC_056569.1:20015875-20110804 GCF_013358625.1 Macadamia integrifolia
TTTTTTTTTTTTCTTTTTTCTTCCAATGAAATAGTTCTCCTTTTAATCAAAGATGTGTTCCTCAAAAAAGCATTAAAAAACACAAGAAATATACTAAACATGTTTCATATGAATATCCAAACGAGTAATTTATTTCTAATATTATGTAAAAATTGTTGTTGTAATGTTCCAGCCCCATTAACCTTGGCATAATATTTTTCTCTTTAGCCCATGGACTTCAAGGCTTTTAAACGCATTGTATCATGTTAAAGAGGCTAGAAGTTATTAACTAGTCCAACAACCTCCCCCTAGACAATGTGGAACTAAAGTTTGTACACCCTCATTGATCTTCCAAACCCCCCGGTACCAAGTTGTCTCTTGACAAGGGCCCCTCAAAGATCTCCCAGGCAAGTCCAGTACATTTTTCGTATCTTGGGTGTCATATTACCACTTGTAAGGCCACAGCTGGCCTCAAGGCTTTAAAATGCATTGTACAATGTTAAGTAGGCTAAATGACATCAACTAGTTCAGTAACCTCCCCCTATGCAATGTAAGAGTAAATTTTGAATATCTTCACTGATCTTTCAAATCGCCTGGTACTAAGCCCTCTCCTAGTGGGGACCTCTCAATGATCTCCCAGGTGAGTCTGATACACTTTTCGTATCTTGGGTGTTACAACAAGGTGTAGTAGCATGTGAAATTTGGTGGCCTAAGATCACAGTGCATCCCTGCTCTTGCGGATTGACAGCTCAATAATGAATGAGACCCAAACAAATCAATTAACTTAATATGTGCATGTGAAACGGATTGGATTATGTCGATATTTTGATGTACATTAGATTTCCAAAATCATGCATGCAATTGCATCAATGTGTATGTACTAGAACATCATGTGATAGGGTCATGCGCTTTGTCATGCCGTAGGCATGTGTCATGAATGTTTTACTCACTGAGGTGGTTAGCTTAACCCATTGTTACAATTGTTAGCTTATACCAAGGGGTGATCCTATGACTCTGTTATACTTTTGTATTATGTGAAGTAATGTGAGACTTGTTTGGTATATTGTATTGTGGTTGCTATCTTTGATCATTTGATAAGCGTCCATGAGGGTGTGATCATACCCTATCCTGGGTTTGTGTCGTGATAGATTGAGCTATTTAATTCTTCTTTTAAAGAGTATTTGTATTATTCTTTAAACCTTTTCTTTTCTTTTTTCTTTTCTTCTTTTTTCTTTTTTTTGTTAAAGATCAGCAAATGAATATCATTAAATCAAAAAATGAAAAATTACAAAGAAAAATCGTTGATCATGAGCTTTGCGGCTAAATTTTCTGCTCTAATGATTGGCATTGCTCACTACTTAAAAAAAAAAATGAATGGTATTTCTGAGCTAAAGAGTAAAGAATTGACCACATGTCGATCGAATATGACTCTATAACTGTTGTTCTCTTGGATCAAAAACTCAGCCCCGTGAACTCTTGAGTTTTCCCCTATATAAAGATGGCAAGTTAAGACTCACTTCTCAGCTGTAACTGAGCCACCCTTTCACCTTCATATTAAATATTTTCTTTCTCAGAAATCTCTTTCTAGCCCTGCTAGTAGGCTATTGCATCTCCAATTCCATAGCATAGATAAATCTGTAAACCAGCCCATTATGAAGGGTATCATAGCTATGCCTAAGCATGTTAGCAGCATGGTTTTAGGTACCAGCCTCGGATCATTCTATGGTATTGATATCTTTGAGGGTAAAACTGTTCGATACAACTGATATAGACCGACACTGTCTATATATCCAATCCGATCCCAATACCCAATACCTGAAACCATAGTTACCAGTGATGGTGCCACGAACAGGCGAACTGCCAACTTCAAGCCAAACATTTGGGATTATGATTCTGTGCAATCAATACAAAGCATGTTCACGGTGAGAGAGATTTAGCAATTGCTAGTTATCATATAATATTATTCTCTTACTATATATAATATATATATAAATACTGACAAGTATTTCCTTTTCATGAAATAGGGGGTCACCTGCAAAAGTCGAGTGGAGAAGTTGAAGGAGGATGTAAGGCTTTTGCTCATAAATAATAACCAAATGGTCCCATTGGCTCAGCTCGACTTGATTGACGACCTCCAAAGGTCAGGTCTGGAGTATCACTTTGAGAAGGAAATCAAGGAAGCATTAGATGCCGCGATATCAATCATAAACAGAAGTGGGAGAATAAGTGGTGTTGATGATCTCCATTCTACAGCTTTATACTTCAGGCTCCTCAGGCAACATGGTTATTTTGTGTCACAAGGTACCCCCAACCCGTTGCCCATTTTTTTTCTTTTCACTAGAAGATCAGAAATTTCATTAAGAAAAATGAATAAAAAAAAACAGAATTTCGTCGACATTACATGGGCCCCTTTCCTCGTTGATTTCAATAATTTCATTAAGAATTAAGAAACAAATTCTTTAGGGGATTTTCTTGCCAAGTTAACAGAAAAATTTGTTTATTTATTTTCAATTCTGTCTTGGCCTGCTTTGGTTAGAATGGATCTGGAAATGAATGCTCTTAGCTAGGTGTCCTCCTTATCATTTATTATAATTCTTGCTGTTCTTCAGGCTTGGTTTTTATGGGCCTTTGACTTTCTGCCCTACTGATGGCAATGCTGAAGTTGGGGGTAGTTGGTTTGGTCCTTTATTGTCTCATTGGCACAGTCTTTTTGTGCGGGGCAGGTTCACTGTTTCCAATTTTATACATTTACCCCATTTTTTAAATCTTCAATACAAATGATATTCTAGCAAAAAATTAAAAAATATATATATATACAAATTTCACTTATCCTAATTTCAACACTTTTTTGACCTGTGAGATGTTGATGTGTTTAGTAGCTTCATGGATGAAACGGGTAATTTCATGACAAGCCTTTCTGAGGACGTTAAAGGAATTCTTGGATTGTATGAAGCTTTGTACCTTGCTGTAGAGGGTGAAAACATAATGGACAAGGCTAAAGCTTTCTCTACCAGAACTCTGAAAGATCTCAGCAAAGGAAATATGGACCCATACCTTGCTGAACAAGTTGCCCGTGCATTGGAGGTTCCTTCCCACTGGAGGGTGCCATGGTCAGAAGCAAAGTGGTACAGTAATGCATATGAGAGAAGAGAACATATAAAGCCTACTTTACTGGAACTCGCCAAGTTGAACTTCAACGTGGTGCAAGCTACCCATCAAGGAGAGCTCAAGGAAATATACAAGTAAGGAAACCCAAATGATTGATTAATCATGGGTTTGATAAGATCTGAAGTGAGAAAGTTAGTTTGTGATGAATAATTACAACCTAATGAAAATTTTATCTTCTTTCTCTACTGTTGTGTAGGTGGTGGAAGAATGAGGGCCTTGTTGAAAACTTGAGCTTTGCAAGGCATCGACTAGTGGAATGTTTTTTATGGGCAGTGGGAACAATGTTTGAGCCTCAATATGGTTGTCTAAGAAAATGGCTAACGAAAATCATCAATCTGATTATCCTAATTGATGATGTTTATGATATATATGGCTCATTGGATGAACTAAAGCAATTCACTGATGCAGTGGACAGGTTAGCATCAAGAAGCCAGAGTAAATATCATAGCCTTTAACTCCAATGATGAATATAGAGTTTAGTAGAGGTCCCATATTGCTGAGAGATTGGTTATGGATGATGAGGATGGAGGGAGTGGTGAATATTCACGTATGTGAATGTACGTAAACGTCCCTGATCCATGGATATGGCATCTATTAAATGAGGAGAGAGAAAATAGATGCCATATCCACAGACCAGGGATGTTCACGTACATTCACATGCGTGAAGATTCATCGGACTCGAGGATAGACCCTCTTCAGGTTCCATCAATGCATTGCTTGGTTCCCTACTGATGGCAATGCTAAAGGTGGAGGTCCAAGTTGCGACTGTTATTCAGTTTTTACTGTAATTTTTCTTATTGTTGTTTTTTGTTCTTAATAAAATTATCCTTTAGTGAAAAATAAATTATTGAACATATCCAAATATTTTCCTTCTCAAGGTGGGATGACAAGAAAATTGAGCATCTTCCAGACTATATGAAAATATGTTTTCTAGCACTTTATGGAACGACTGATGAAATCTCCAGTGGCGTTCAGAAGGGCCGGAATATAAACATCATAACTCATCTTAAGAAAGTGGTAAGTACATTAATTATTTAAAGTTTTTTTTCTATTTCGTTTTTCCCTTCTTGTTCTTCTCTATCTCAAAGTCATTTTATTTGATAATCTTGATTGAACTCAGTGGACAGATTTTTGTAAAGCATTATTGGTGGAGGCAAAGTGGTACAATAGCAAATACTCTCCTTCTCTACAAGAGTATCTAGACAATGCATGGATCTCTTCCTCAGGGGCCATCCTTCTACTACATGCATACTTTGCTCTAGCGGAAGAGACAAGTGATGATGAAGCAGATTCCTGAAGACCAATCAAGATCATAGTTAACAAATTCGGATTCGGGAATTATTCGAGCGGAGAATTATTCGGAATAATTCGGTTGATTAATTTAAGGACTCGGTCAAAAAAGCGGTCAAAAAAGCTTATTGGGTTTTTTTTTTTTTAAATACTGTTTAAGTGGACCAAATAATTCGGTTTAATTCGGATTCGGTCCGAATTATTCACGTTTTATATTCGCTTTTGAAAAAATCGTGAATTTTACCGAATTTTATTTTTAATTCGGATTCGGTCAGAATTTTTGATAAAATTCAGAAAAATTCGGTACTGATCAAGATCTTGTGTACTGTCCATCCATGATCGTTCGACTTTGCAACGATTTATAGACTTCAGCGGTATTACTTTTTCTACAAAATTATGTTGCTAACATTTTTCCTTTCCAATGGAGTGGGAAAAATTCGCCCACCATTGGTGATGTGACCATGTGATGATACTCTTGTCCCATCACAAACTCACACCCCTTAATATTATTTGGGGTGGAAAGTACCCCCCTTGGGCATCCAACAGTACATATGCCCATGGGTGAAAGGAAACTCGGTCGAAACCCTATTACCCATTTCAAATAGGGATACTAGCATAACAATTTGCTATGAACTATCTCTTGGCCCTTCCATACTTTTTTTTATAAGTGCAGTGACTAAGATTGTGCTTTAATTGATACGATGAAGACGAAGTCAGATTATTTTGGTAATATGAGCACGGGGTGTTTTAACAGGCAGAGTTGGAGAGAGGCGATGCTCCATCATCAATCCTATGTTACATGAGGGAAGCAAAAGTTTCTGAGGAGACAGCTCAAGAGCACATAAAAGAGATGATAGAAGACTCATGGAAGAAAATGAATGAAAAATGCATCTCCCACTCATCTCATTTGCCCTCTATGTTACTTAATTTCACCTACAACGTTGCACGAGTAGCTCATTTTTTTTACCAATATGAAGATGGCTTTGGGGTTCAAGACCGTGAAACTAGACATAATGTTGTGTCTTTACTAGTTGAACCTATCCAACTTCATCCCAACGAAACTTACTCCATTTAATGCTGATAGGTGATGGTTTCATTTATAGCCAATAAAAAGAGGACAACAGTAACATGATGACAGTGGTGGTGTTTTATTTGAATTTTCAAAACGTAAAAGTGTAACTTACATATATATTTTGTTGTGTTTTAGTCATTTTCTCTTGGTATTTTCAATCGTCACAGCAATGTAAATCAGACATGGTAATACTTTAATCAAATAGACCAGGGACGATGTGGTTGGACATCTCAGAAATTTCTAAGCCAAACTGCAGAGCTTACCATGAATTTTTTTTCTCCGGCCATCAAATGTTTGATAAACGGGAAATTTACAACGCCACCCCCTTAAAAATGTCACTATTTCAAAGACGTCCCCTGCATAATACCAAATTATATTCAAACCCCTTGCCATTAAAAATCACAGAATACACCTTATATGCTGATGTCAGCTAGTATATATTTTCTTAAATACCAAAATACCCTTGCAAAAGGTGAAGTACCTAATATACCTTCTACATTTTTTTTTTTTTTTTTTGCTAAATGGTCATTTGTATTAAAATAGGAGAAAATAAATGTACAAAAAATGGAAACTAGAGAGAATAACAAAACATATCTCCACTAGCTCCAAATCCCACCTTCAGCATTGCCATCAGTAGGAAAGGGAGCTAGGAAGCAAACCAACACCAAATAAAGCAACACCCCGACAAGGAGCCAAAAAGAAAAAAATAACTATGTCATTCTGAAACGAAGTCTGCAATTTGCATCATCTCTCAGAAGGTCTTGGATAGAGGCAGACCACGAGGGCGCCAAGGTGCTCGACTCTTCTTTTGCTGCTGACCTAGTCAGATAGTCTGCAACTTGGTTAGCTTCCCTATAACAATGAGAGATCTTCTACAAAATGGAGTTTAGATAAGCCTGAATTTCCATCCATCTCTATTTCACAAACCAAGGGGTCATACCCTTCTGAGTCAGGAGGACCACTACTGCTAAGTCACATTCGATCCAAAGCTTTGAGGCCTGGACATTATGAGCATACTCCAGCCCATGACCAGCGCCCAAACCTCAGCTTCCAAATTTGTGGCAACTCCAAGGTAAGACCAAAAGCTATAAATTATTTGAGCCCTATGATCACGCATCGCCCCCACCAGCACCAGCCTTACCTAGATTGCCCAGCGAGCACACCATCGATGTTCAGTTTCATCCACCCATCCTTAGGAGAACACCAATGGACTTCAAGGAACCGCTTAGGCGAAGCCTTCTGAACCGCTAACTCCAGCTTATGGGCACACTGTAAATCTTGAACAGATTTCACCTGACCCTTAAGGCCAAGCCCAAGGGTCTTTAGATCTCCTTTGATGGATAAGAAAGATTGTAATGGAGACCTTCCAGCCCCTTGAAACCTTCTGAGTTCCTTTCCCACCAAATAAAGTAGGGGATTAAGACATAACCAGCCTTCCAAGCCTCCTTCATCCCAAAAAATATGCGATTTTCGGAACCACCATTTGCAATAATCCTCCACCCTTTGGAAATGGACTTGCCAAAGCACTCCAAAGCAATCAGCAAATAAACGCCATAGCTCACGGGCATACTCACAGTGAAAAAATAAGTGCATGATTCCTCTTCCCTCCTACACAGATCAAATCTAGAAGCAAAGGCAATGCCTTTCCCCTTCACCCAATCATCACAAGACAATTTGCTATGCAGTAATTTTCAGCCAAAAATAGATAGACACGGTTGTAGATACGAACCCCAAACAATCTTAGACCAGCTCACTTTTTTATTTTTCTTCCTTAGACCATCCCAGGCAGATTTGGTATTAAAAGTACCAAGCAGAGACAGTCCCCAGTAGCAAGTATCCTCCTTTCCTGTAACTATGGGAATATCTTTAATTTTTCCAAAAATTTGATTAAGAAAACTGAAGATACCTTTGGAAAACTCCACTTCCCCTCTTCAATAAAACAGCAACCACCATCTCTCTACACCGGAAATCAATGAGAGGAAGAGGAGAAATCTTCCTTATAGACTCCGACCCCAGCCAGCGATCAGACCACATATTGATGGAGCACCCATTTCCAACCACCCACCTCTCATAGGATGAGACAATGTCCCACGTTTTCCTTATGCCCTTCCAAATCGAAGAAGATTTGTGGCTAGACTTCAGTGAACCATCTTAATTAATAAATCTCGCTCGCAGGAAAGAGTTCAACACTGATTTTCCATGCTTCATCTGCCACACCAGCTTACAAAGTTAGCTCCTCTCATCCTTCTAATGCCAAGACCACCCTCTTGCTTAGGCTTACACACATCCTCTCACTTAACAGTAATCTTTTTGACCGAATCCACCTCCCCCATCCATATAAAATTTCGAATCCATTTCTCTAGCAATTTAACAATATAATCAAGCCACCAATAGATTGAAAAATTATGGACTGGCATGCCAGCAATCACTGAGTGCACTAGCTCTACCCGACCGGCCATGGAGAGTAATTTTCCACTTCAACCCTGAAGCCTCCCCTTAACATTATCCATCAAGGGAAGCAACATATTCATCCGAACATAACCTTTAAATAACTCCACTCCTAGGTACCTTGTTGGAAGCAAGCAGGTCGGGATACCCAGGGTGTCTGAAACAAATCTTTTCCTGTGAGGGGCCACTTTTCTGAAGAAAAGTTTGCTTTTATCCAGGTTAAATTTTGGACTTGAAAATTCCTGACACTTCTGGGAAAAAGATTGTAAATTCTTGATATACATGGCTAAGGCATTCATAAAAATGAAGATGTCATCCGCAAACAGCAGTTGGCTGGGAACCTCCACACCTCTCGGGCCAGGGAGAGCTTTTAGCTTCCCTTCACAAGGTAGACGCTGCAGCCCCCTACACAGAACCTCTTCAGCCAGAATAAAGAGCATAAGAGAAATGAGATCCCCCTGTCTCAATCCTCTTTCCACCCCGAAAAAACCCACCGGACCACCATTTAATAAAATAGAAATTTTTGAAGACACAAAAATTTGATGCAGCCAACTAACCCACCTATCCAAAAATCCAAACTTCCTTAACACTGCAAACAGAAAATCCAATGATAAGGAATCATAAGCTTTCTGCACGTCAAATTTAATTCTCATTCCTCCACCCCTCACCGTAACATGAACAAGGTTTGCCAATTCTGAGGCTAGAACAATATTGGAAGAAATTACCTTCCCCTTTTTGAAATGCCCCTTGTTCCTCTGGGATCAGCCTTGGCAATAATTTAGCCAGTCTCTCAGCCATCACCTGCGATATGGCCTTACAAAAAAAATTCGCTATACAGATGGGACAAAATGTATCCAAGGAAATTGCCCCCTCAACCTTTAGAATCAAGGTTGAGAAAGAATTATTGATACCCCTTGGAAACTTTCCTGAGCAAAAAAAAATGGTCTCACCGCCTTTGTGAAGTCCTCACCTATAATATCCCAACATTTTTTAAAGAAAGCACCCGGGAACCCATCTGGACCCGGAGAGCTATCTAGATCAAGGTCTTATACCACTTGTTTTACCTCCTCCATGGATGGAATCGCTTCCATAGCCTCCCTATCATTATTGTTAATTTCCTCAGGAATAACATCCATTAAGTCCCAATGAGGAACCCAAGGGGTGGCCTTGTGAAAATTTTCATAATAATTAGAAACAAACTCAACCAGGTGTCTCTGTTCTGAAATAATAACCCTGTCCTCTCACTTAAGGAAGCGAATCTAGTTCTTAGAATGCTGAACTCTCACTAATAGGTGAAAAAACTTTGAGTTATGGTCCCCTAATTTCGCCCATTTAATTCTAGCCTTCTCTTTCCACAATTTTTTGTGACCTTCTACTGCTTTCACCCATCTGGTTTCTGCATCCGCCTCCTTTGCAAATAGATCCTCTATCATACCTTGCTGCTCAATCAAATCTTGCACCCCGTTAAGCTCTGCTTTGGCAGTCTGAAGCTCCCTATTGACATTTGGGAAATTTTCTTCGGACCACTGCCGAAGGATCAACTTTAATCTCTTGAGTTTTTTAGCCCAGGAAAAGACTCGGTTGCCCCTGACTTCCTCCACCCATCTAGACTGAACCACATCCAAGAAGTTAATATGCTCCATCCAAAACCTCTGAAACCGAAAGGGAGCATTAGTTGATTTAGGCAGCCCATGCGAGCTAATCAACAAGGGGGCGTGGTCAAAGGCTAATCGAAGAAGGACTCGCTGACCACAATCCCCAAAGAGATTCAGCCACCTCTAATTATAAAAACTGCAATCCAAAACCGCCGCGACATTGCCTCTTCTTTAATTATTTGACCAGGTGAATATTTTTCCCTAGGAAGGAACCTTAATAAGGTCACACGCATCAACCATGGCTTGAAAGCTGACCTAAGATTAAATCGACCTGGACCCCTCTTCTCGTACAATTATAAGGTTGAATTGAAATCACCTACCATGACCCACGGGAGAGAAAGGGAAGAAGTCACCACCAAATCGGACCAAAGCTGCATGCGATTTTCTCAAAAGCAATTCACATGAATAAAAGACACTAACACATTTTGACCCTGCCATTCTAGAATCACTAAAATGAACTGATCCGATTGTTACACAATCTTGGGCCGCGGTAAACCATGCCTCCACACCACCTAAATATTCGGATGTTTATCAGGCCGCTCATTATGAAGGTAATCCACCGAATTGCCCAATTTATTAAAGAAAAAAGTGGGAAAATCCGATGAATCCACCATTGGTTCTACAATGCAAACAACCTTGGGAATGAATTCTTGTAAATGCAGTTGCAGAGCTTTACCCGCCACTGCCTTCTTGATACCTCAGATGTTCCAGAAGAAAATCTGCATAATCAACTATGGTTACAAGGACCCAAGTCAGACCTCCCTATCTGACCGACAATCCTTTCATCTTCCATTCTACACATAGCATCATCCAACCTCTCTATATCAGAGATTACCACACTCAGTCAACCTTCTCTAGCAGAAGTATCCACACCATGATGGGCTATGGACATCACACCTCGTCCTTTCTTGCTTTTCCTACTCACTTCCCAAGTAAAGCCACCTCGCGCAGCACCACCTCTAGCCGTAGCATGGGTGACGATGCCTTCATCCCTATTCTGAGATTGCAATGCAAGAGAGGAGTCTCCACCGACCTCATCAATAGGCAGAGCTACCATTTGTTGGGGGCACCTTGTCTCTACAATGTTCAGCCTCAGCCCATGAGCAGTTTGAGTGATATCCACCCGTGGAGCAAGATCCACCTACCCCGAATTCACTTCCAGTAGCCTAGATTGAGAAGGCACAAATTGCCTCTCCACATCCTTAACCAAGTCCACCTCCCTTATCTCCAAGTCTCCCAAGTCAGAAGGAGATTGGGAAACATGATTCCTTCCCATATCCGGGGAGCTATGTTCCTTAAAATTCGCATATCATTGAGGACAATGTGGAAAGAACACCTCCCTATTTGTAAAGAATCTGATGAATTCAAATTCTTACCCGAAATAGAGGGATTCTCCTTTGAACCAGATTGAGAGTTTGGCCAAGTCACTCCCAAACCAGGTAAGTTGACTCCTTCTCTAATGTACATAGCCCCCACATGGCCTGATTTGATGTCCCTTTATGAGCTTGTTCATACTTTCTCAATCGACATTCCAACACCTGGTGTCCCAACTTCTTGCAATGGCCACATTTGACCGTGCCATCCTCATAAACTATACTTTTCCGAAAGCAAAACTCCTTATTCATTCCTGGTTCTCTATGCTCCACTTGAATCTCTTCTACATGAGTAGCAGATTCAGTGACGTCAACCTCCACGAAGACCCTAGCATAGTGCCCCATCAACCCTTGATGCGTCCTTCTATCCAGGGCCGTTGGGCGGCCCATTGCCTTTGCCATAGACAACAAAATGTTTTCACGCCAATATTCTAGGGGTAGCTTTGGGAAACGAACCCAAACGAGCTTCGTTTGAAATTGTTTCTCATGGATACTAAAGTCCAGCTTCCATCGCTGGAATCAGATGAGTTGACCCCCAAACCTAATCAAACTTCACCTCCACACAGCTGACATGTCACGATCAGAACCAAATTGGAAGATAGCATAGCCCTTCCCAAGGGGATGCATCACGACCCTTTGCTTTAAATTCCATCTCTCAACAGCCTCCTTACGCAGATCATCCAAGGAGTTTAACCAGAAGTTAACACGCCCGATGAGAGCAAAACAAGTTTTGCCTAACACTCTCATAAACGGAAGTTATACTCCGCCTATATTGGCCAAGAAACTTGCCCCCCGACCGCCCTCACATAAGACATTCTAGGTAAAGGAGCAGCAGCTTCCGCATGAACCTCTGCCTGTCCGGCCTCCTCCAAAGAACCACAATCAATGGCTTCACGAGCACCCCCATCACCATCATCCTCTCCCTCCTGGTCACCCGGAAAGCCTCCCTCATTCACCATAGCTCTCGCACTCTCTACGGCTAATCCCATAACCGCCTAGGACCAATATACCCTTTAATAACTCCCCAATCCTAAATAAAAAAAAAAAACTTGATCCCCAAATCGATACTATATTCTTCATTCCCAAATCCTTCATGCTTTTAGAGCATC
The DNA here is from genome assembly GCF_013358625.1 of Macadamia integrifolia. Lineage (NCBI taxonomy): Eukaryota > Viridiplantae > Streptophyta > Magnoliopsida > Proteales > Proteaceae > Macadamia > Macadamia integrifolia. The sequence continues at coordinate 20,027,970 of NC_056569.1, forward strand.
GGTGATCTCTCTCCTTGAAGAACAGTGGCAGCAACAACAAGCAGTAATGGAGGGTTGTGGTGCTTCTTCCCCAAATCGTCCTTCAATCCCTTCCAATCTTCTCAATTCACAACTTGCCTTGAGTGGGTATTGTGTGCAAGTAGGTAAACATTTTTTATGAAACATAAATTTTCGCAATGTCATGAAGGAATCATGGGGAGGGGGAGATCAATTGTTAGCCAATTTTTTTGTTTGGCTCAGAAATTGAAGCGGTTAAAGCCAATGTTGAGGTCGTGAGCATACTCTACTTTTCCCAATTTGGATGATGCTTCGTTGGAAGAAAAATATAGGCTTGATTATATGCATGAGACTATTGAGGAGCAGGAGATGTATGATGAGTTGTTTGACTAGGAAGCTGATGCCAAGATAGCCTATCTTAAGGCGCAAGAGAATCATAGGATGCTTTAGGCTGAGAAGGCCAAACTTAAATGGAATACTAGTGGGAATAGGAATTCTAGTTTCTATCATTTGTCCACGAAGGTGTGTCAGACAAAGTCATATAGTAGAATGTTTAAGAAGGATGATGGCATAAAGGTGAGTGTTTCAAATGCTTTGTCTTCCTATATTATGGAGTACTACACGCATTTCCATCTAGTAGGGCCTATGGTGGAGCATAGAGTTATATTATCATGTACTCTGTAAATGTTAGATGAGGTGGAGGTTTAGGTCTGGAAGTCACTCCTTCGGATGAAGAGATCAAGAGAGCAGTATGGAATTTAGATATGGATAGCTCCCTGGGTCTATATGGGTTCTCTTGCGCTTTCTTTTGAAAGTGTTGGGAGTGGAGAGGGAATTTGTATGGTGGGTTGTCATTCCTTCATATCAAGTGTTCTTCCAAAGGGGATTATTAATCATTTTGTTTCCCTCATCCCAAAGGTAGAAAGTGTGGAATCTCTAGGTAAATTCTATCCCATTTATATGGAAAAAAATTTTGCGCTTCAATTGTTGCCTCTTCTCCCAAAGCTGATATCCGAAGAATAGGGGATTTTCAAAAAGGGAAAGTGAACCCATCGAATATAAGTATGAAACTTAAGTTGGCAAATCATCTGCACTTGTCTACTAGGGGTGGCAAGTTTGGTGTGAAGTTGGATGTGTAGGAGGCCAACAATAGCTTTCTTCGAATTTTCTTTTTGCAATTTTGAAAATTTTATGGTTTAAAGCGAAGTTGATTAGATGGTTGCATCAGATTTTATTATCCTCCAGAATTTTAGTTTTGCTAAATGGAGTTCCAGTTAGGTTCTTTGGTGTGGACTAAGGGCTTCGGAGAGGTGATCCAATTTCCCCCATTTTATTTATCATCGTCGAAGAGGTGTTGGGTAATGGGTTGAAGAAGCTACTAGAAAGGGGGGAAATCAAGGCACTTCCTGGTCCAAGGGGTGCTTTTGTCGCAATTTTTTTAATTGGTTGGCAAAATCATGGTTCGGTTGTAGATTTACTAAGATGGTGGAAAGCTAAGAATAATGGGGTTGCCCTAAAGGACCCATGGTTGGCTGGCTTCGTGTTGCTCCCTCATCATATTTGGATTGGTTGGCTTCGTGTTGGTCCCTCATCATATTTGGATTGGGAGAATTTTTCAGAAGTATGAATGAGTTCAAAGTAGGTGGAACTTGATATTGAAATTGGTTCTTAGAGATATCAAGGGCATTTCTCCAATTTTGAATGATCGGTTTGTACGGTTGTTGATCTTCAAAATTTTCGAAGGTTGAAGGTTAAAGTTACCCTGTGGCATGTTGAAAATGCAATAGAAATATTTTGGTGTCCACCAGTTGTGGGTTGGGTTGAGATCTATATACGGTTGCTCCTTGGGTAATCCAAGCAAATTGGGAGCTAGGTGTATCTTGTGGGATGATAAGTCGCGTGTTCTTAGTAATGTCGCATCTTTTTTGGATGAAAGAATGAACTATAAAGCAGAATTATAGCGTTTATTGAGGGTCTGATTGGCTACCAAGGAATTGGGGGTTCAAAGACCATGAGTGAAGTGTGACTCAATTGTTGTAACAATAGCGGTGAATGCTTGTTTGATTCCATGGTTATTATGTAGGATTGATCATTCCTACAGTCATACCTTAGTCAATTGAATGGAAGATCAATCATTGCTATCGTGAGGCCCCCTATTGCAAATTGGTTAGCGAAAGCTATAGTGAAAAGGGAAGTCTCTCCTTCTCAATAGATTCTCAATGTAGACCTAGATTTCATTTTCTCTAGCAATTGTCAATTGTCAAAGCAATAGGAAGTGGATGTGATGACGTGGTAATTTTTCCATCGGATAGATTAGGCACTGTGTGGTTGGCCATCTGTGAGCTTTCTAACTCAAACCACAATCCTTTTTATTTTTTTAATCAAATTTGAAAATTGACATCTTGATTGAAATTTTTTTTTTTTTATACCCAGGGTGTTCAGATCTTTGACCCGATTAGTCCCTAGGGTCACTATGATACCGCTTACACAAGACTAGGTCAGTCCGAAATGAAAATACTCGTGCGGTGGCCCCAAGAAGTTAGGTGTAGCGGCGAAGGTTTGATCACAGGACCTCGCTTCCTGAGACGGAGTACCATGTCCCCTCCAAGCCAACTATGCTAACCCCTTGGGGTTTCATGATCGAATGTGAATATATAGAATTTTGGCTTTTTTTGTATTGAAACTAAACGATCCACATGACTTAAGGAAGAAATGTGCAATTTATACATAAAATATGAGCATCAATCACGGTCATGTGGAAGGAACAAAGTTGCTCACCCAGAGATTCCTCTCTAGATATGCTTAGGAATAAAAACTATCCTCAATTATTTTAAGGTCTCTACTTCTTATTTTTTTAATAACTTTCTAGGTTCCGTGGACTATCCATCTTTACTACCTGGACTGGTACAATAGGAATCCTTCCAAAATGGACCCAAAGAAAGGCAACATTTGTGGACGATGCAACTTTAGTCCTGGCCCAGTACAGAGTACAATAGGAATCACCCCAAGATAGACCCAGAGAAATGCAATATTTGTGGAAGATGCATCTCTACCCCTGGTCCTATTCCTGGACTAGTATAATAGGAATCTTGAGTATAGACAATGTTGACCTGCAAAAAGATTTCTGTGCTCCTGGGGATGAAGAGAGTATGAGTAAGTGCACATGGTGGAGGTCGGAGGGATGGCCCTGCAATACCATAGATCCATAGTATGGGCACTATCTGGGCTAGGGGTGCTGGCCCATGCCCTTGGATCGTGATCAATCCATTTAAGAAACGAACTGATCCTGGCTAGTCTCATGTCAAGTTTGGTCGAGTTCCAAACTTTAACCCGATCTTCTCTTAATCAGACTGTAATTAGGCCTTAATTTAAGATAATATACTAATAAAACCTTAAATGATCTTTAATTATCTTCGATTAAAGATACTTTAATATATTTTAATAAATAAATAAGTATACATTGAACAGTTGAACTAAACGTGTCGGGCCAAGTTGGTCATGTAAACGGGCCAGACCAGTCAAACTTGGGTTTACCTCTTGTACTGTGCACTATCTATTTATAAACAGGCCAAAACTGAGTCTTGACATATTTAATAAACGGTGCAAACCAGGCGAGGCCGGATCAACTCCTCGTACGAGAACCTTGTCTTGGATTCTCGTACGTTCCTTTTTCGGACACATGTAATCCACTAACTACAATACTGTTATCTCTCTCTCTCTCTCTCTCTCTCTCTCTCTCCCACTTAAATGCCTTTTATCTCTCTTCTCTACTTAAATGTCATACATTATTTTTCTCTTTATATATATATATATATAAACTATTTTCTATTTTTATTTAAATTATTATTTCTTATTTTAATTAATTGATTCCAACAATATTTAAACTAAAACCCCAAGTCCAAAATATCCTTTTGATAACTCTATAGGTGGAGAAATCTCGTTTTCTCTTAACCACGGTGATCCATTCATCATAGGCTTCATATGAATGGAAGATGATATTAAAAATGTTTTGGACTTGTACTAAAACCCTATAGAGATTTGTGAATCCTAGAATGGTGGGTGAACCGTCCTCTATGGATGAGGAAAAATGTTAATGAAGAGAGAGAGAGAGAGAGAGAGAGAGAGAGGATGAAGTTAAAATAAAAAAAAAAAAAAAAAAAAAAAAAAAAAAAAAAAAAAAAAAAAAAAAAGGGAAACATATAAGGGAGTCCACTATTTGTAGGATTAATGATAAACAAATGTTAAATCATAATTAAAATAAAAAAATGAAAAAAAAAATTTGATAAACCTTAAGGAGAGAGAACGAGTATGGGAAAAGTGAATAGGAGAAAAAATAGGAAGAGATAAGTAGTCGGTTAAAAACTTAGGAGAGATAATAAGTTGGTTACACATGTCCACCTCTTAGCTGTATGAGAATCGAAACTTAGGTTCTCGTACGAGGACCTAATCCAGACTCGGCCTGTCTTTAAATTGTCGAACTCTGTCAAATTGGTATAGGCTTGAGATTGGCACCCTTAATCTCCGCGATGGCCTCCATGGACAGAAGCTGGATCCAGCCGGCTAACTCATAAGGCTCTGACCCCCAACTAGGGGTGTCAATCCTGAGCCCGCATCGGTAGGCCCGACCGAACCTGACTAGCTTAAGGCCCGACCTAAACCAACCCGTTTAATTAACGTGTCGGGCTTCAACCCAGCCCATTTATTAAACGGGCGTTCACGGTGCAGGCCACTAGCCCGTCGGGCCCCCGACCGATCCGATTCACTTAAGAAGCCCGCTAGAACCGACTCATTTAGCCCGACCAATCCGACCCCCTTAAAAAATGCATAAATACTTACTTTACTACTAATACTACAAAATATGAGCAAAGAATATATAGGACTAAAATATCCACATTCTAAATGGAACATTCAATTGTTAAAAATGGCGTAATTCTTGCAACTTAGATTACATTTTAAAGACATGATTCCCTTGTGTGTGTGTGTGTGTATATAATATTCCCTTGGATCTTGCTAAATAGGACATTCAATTGTTATCAATTGTTCACTTGTTAAAGACATTATTCCCTTGGTTCCAGAATTGTAAATGTCATTTTCTAATAGTTTTAAAGCCAAATAGTTTAATCCCTTTTAAAAGGGATTTTAGGGTGCAAGATTTTATGGTAGGCACGTTTAAAGCCGGTTTAAAATTAAATAGGTCTATAACCCGTTTAAAGCCCATATAAAGCCCGTTTAAGGTAACCTAATTAAGACCCGACACCAACCAACCCGATTACAAACCAAACCATGCCCCCCAAATCTAGGCCCATTTACATTCACAGTGCAAGAAATTCACACCGTCAAGCCCGGTTAGGTCCGACCAAGACCGGCCCAGCCCGACTGATTGACACCCCTACCCCCAACCCATCCCCTTACAGTTTTCAAATTAATTACTCACAGAAAGAGAGTAAATTCCCATCCCACGAAAGAAAAAATAACGAAAATGAATTGACTAAAAAGGGATGAAAGAAAATTGATAGTTGGTGCCGCTGCAGAAGGTGAAGAACATTGAAATGAAACCTTTTTCCCATTTTCTTTTTAAATTAATTATAAAAAGAACCAGTGCTCCACTGCTGAAAAATGAATACAAATTACAAACAGAATTAATCTATACAAAGGAATTGATGACGAAGAGAAGCACAAGGGACTGCATTGTCTTGAAATGATTACCAACTCCCACGTTAAATGGGGTAGCTGTGATATAAAACAGAATAATCATTCCGAAACAAATGGTAGGGGGTTAATAATCCCAGGCTTCTCACATTCATTGGTCCCACATAGCCTGGAATACAGCAGGTCTTGTCTTCAGCCAATGCAACATCTCCTTGTCCAGTGGGGACTTGTTAAGAACAGCATCCAGCATTGGACTGCCAAAAACTCGAGGGGCACTCTTGAATGACCATATACTTTCCTTCGGCCACGGTCTCTGAGGCTGTTTCTCCTGAGAAAGAGAACACAAGGATACACCATAAGCATCTCAACCTAGAGGCAACATTAAATTAAATTCCCACCCCAACCCCCCCAAAAAAAAAAAAAAAAACAAAACAAAAAAAAAAAGGGCACCCGAAGGGAACAAACAACCTATACAAAGGGGGCCATTTCTTAAGCAGAGATGAGAAGAAAAATAGGTTTCACGGAAAAGAAAGACTTGAATCAGGTACAACAGAATACCTGACTTTTAATCCAAATTCCTTCTCTGCTAAATTCATGTAGTGCACACTAAGACACAAAATCCATATACCTAAATCCAACCATGTAGGTCTTTTGGACCATAAATCAAACTGGACCTAATGAACTGCCAAAATATAGTTTGATGGCAGAAGAGGCATCTCTAAGCACACTGGCACACATTTCCAGCACTGATAGGTTCAGATTGGCAGTCAAATAGAACTGCTCAATCCAAAAACCCTACCTCTGATTTTAAATGAGGACTGGTAACCAATGCATAAGACAAATGAGAAGGTCTGAGTATGTCACAACCCAGATTAGGAAGCATCTGGAATAAAAAAGGCATACCAAGTGCACGAGGCTCCCACCACTGCAGGGTCAGGGAAGGGTCATAATATGCAGCCTTACCCCCAATTCGCAGAGAGGCTGTTTCCCGACTCAAACCTGCAACCACTAGCTCGCAGTGGAACAACCTTACCATTGCACCAAGGTACGCCCTCAGTTACCATCTGGAATATAAGGGGGAAAATGTATTACTTACTGAGGCCATACGATATAATATGGCCAATCAAAAGGCCCCCTTATTTCTCCAACAGTTCAGAGTAGCCTCATTATAAGCTATCCCACTTATAACTCTCTACATATTTAGCATGCCACTATTTTCACACCATTCTCATGCCTCCAATAACCCTAGATTTTGTGTTTGTATTACAGAAAGTACTTTCCACTTCAATTAAGACAATGTAGACAAATATGGAAGAAAAGTTGTCCATTGCAAAGTTTCAAACATGCATGCAAAGAGTGCAAAAATGCAGGCAAAACTTTGGAAAGGAAAAGATAATAAGCAAACAAGAAGCATATGGACCACATGTCTATCTATGCTGCGACTTGACGAATATCTAGTACTACCATATATGGAGAGGTTAGCGGCAGAACATTTTGATCCTTTTAGTGATCCCAGGTTGGTCACCATGTGGCAGCGTACACATTTATGCATAAACCTTGCAGCATCGTTTACACAGAAACCTTTTGTCCTACATATATTTTTAAATTGAGCATGATGCAATCATTTGGAATTTAAAAAATGATGTACCCAGTGCACAAGGCTCCTGCCACTGCGGGTCTTTCGGGGGGGGGGGGTGATAATGTATGCAGCCTAATCCCCGCTTCGTAGAGGCTGTTTCCCGACTCAAACCCACAACCACTAGGAAGCAATGGAGCAACCTTACCATTGTGCCGAGGTCCACCCTTTAATCATTTGGATTTTAAAATGTTTCATATATATTGTTAGTTGGCTACTGCTCAAACTAGTCCAGTCCAGGAGAAATAGATCTATTATTAGCTAAGTTCTTCTTGAGTAGTTTGTGACCCAACCCAGCCATTAACAGCAGTAGCCCATCACAAATATATCCACATTTCACCATTATTCATTAGTTAGATAAGAACCAAAGGAACCGGAAGTTGAAGTTCAGCAGGTACTCACCATTCCTGTAAGCATAAATCTGAGGGTTCTCGGGCCATAAACACGTTGTCGCACCGATGGCTTCTGGGCCTTGGCATAGAATGAGGCAATGTCAGGCAACAACAAACAACCCCTTCTTGCTCTCCCAAGCTTAGAGTCTGGATCAGCATTAGTCTGAACATGCCAATAAATCAACTGCCCTAAACAATAATTCTCACCATAAATCTTGCAATACTCCTGGAAACCTGACCCCAATTTATCTGTGTACTTGGGGCCCAAGTCTAGAGGACTAATATAAACAGGTGGAGATGTTAAAGACTTGTACTCCTGCATATAGAAAACTCTCTTTGTTCAAAGGAGGAGCAGACCATAACTTTGCTAATCAAATTTATTCTTTAAAATCCTGGAAAATTTTGGCTGAAGAGTTCCAACTCACCTGGACTCTAAAAAAACATTTTGTATAAGCATAAATATGGATCAAGTCAGCAGCAGCATCATGACGGCACTTATATGTACAAGGAAGATTCCGGACCTCATCCCTCAACCTTGTAACAGTACAAACATGAGTGAGCTCACAACTAACAAGGTCGTAATGTAACAGAAAAAGCAAGACACAACAGTTCACTGATGCAATTAAATTACCTAGATGGACTTATTTTATTGGAAATAAGTTTGAGGTTGGGTTATGTATGTATTGGGCCTCTGATACAATGTGTTTTCATTGTAATGGGCCTATAATATGGGTAGAGGCTAGGCATACGAGCTTAGTTAAGTGTATTTCTTTATTTTAATTGTTAATAAGAGTTTTAATTACGCTGGATTACGATTCTATTTCCAGTCCTGTTTTAAGTCAATTTCCTTCATTATTTAAGTTTCCTAGGGTTAGGCCCTTTCATTTTAGTGTTGGTATGTTTTTAAGTCTTCTAGATAAGTTTGTAAAGGGCTACAGCTTCTGACACGAATTTTATTCATGAATAAAGATGGCTTTTGCTGATCTTCCCTGTGGGACTCAGAATCTGGTTTGTGGGGTTCAACTATTCTATTAGTGAGACTCCAATCATGGTACAAGGTTTCAACGAAATTTTACGAAACTAGCCAAAGATCTACGGTTTCGCTGGCTGTTGAAACGAAACAGCCTGCAATAGTGAAGAATTGTAATGTTTCGACCGAAATTTTGGCATTTCGCAAAACTTTCGAACTTTTGTTTTGTTTCGCCAATATGTCATTCGAAAGTATTCAGCGCCTTTAGTAAAAACTCCATACTTCGAGCGAAATGAAGCAAAATTTTGACCCATTTCACCCACTTTATTTGGTTTCAGCAGTGAAGGTTGAAAACCCCATTTTTTGTGCTTTCTTGGCCAAATCATTGTTGTACAAGGTTGGAACACTACTTTGGCAGAAGAGGAATGTGTGGTAGCGGCGATTTGCTCTGTTGTTGGAATATTTGTGCAAGATTCAAAATTAAAGGTATATCTCTTTTTCCCAAAAACTATGTTTTGCAAAAAAAAAAAAAAAAAGAAGAAGAAGAAGAAGAAAAAGAAAAGAAAAGAAAAATTGACCTGGGAGCGATAGCAGCATTCTAGGACCCTAGGATGGGCATAGGGGAGACTCATTGTTTGTATTGTTGACTCTGATATAAGACTCTTTGTAACAAACCATATATATTGCATGATTTATAATTTGATGTTAATCATTCCTAATGCATATTTAAGTTGTTTTACTTGGAATGATGTGTAGTACTAAACGTTGTGTGGAATAAATCATATTAGAGAGTGTAAACAACGTACACTACCAACCTATGGTCCGTAGTCAAACTAACATTTTTGGGTTTGATTTTTTAAGATCTAGAGGTTCCACTATGTTTAGAGGGCCTAAAATAAGGTGTCCTAGAAGTTTCAGGACATAATTTGGCCATTTAGCCCTTGCAACTAACCATCGAAACTTGTATGAAAAAATGTACAGGTTTTGATCAAAAATTCAGTTTCGGTCGAACTATTTCAGTTTCGACCCTCGAAACTGAAACCTGGTGCTAATGTACTATGACTCCAAAACTGCTGGTGGGATTCCAGCAAGGCTAGGTGATAATCCTGGTCATATCCTCCTATTCTAGGCTTCTCTTCTCTAATTCTTCCGTCAATTCCAAGTAACATAACTTTCTTTCATTCGAATCTTTTAGTTGCTGAATCTGTTACTAGTAAATGGTCTGAGATTGCTATCCACTAGTTTAAACTTCCATTAATATTTTGGTTTTGATCTTTGCATGAAACCCAGTTTTCCATCAAATTTCTTGAATTCCTATTCCACAAGGAAATTATTGAAACTCAACTTTTAACCATTAGAATACAAATCTGATTTCATATTTGGTAATCAGATTCTACTCTAAGCACATCCATAGTTTCAAAACTTGATCATGTTGCTGTTTTCTTAAAGGATTTATCTTATTCTAAGAACAGATTTGACTTCGGGTTTCAGATTAACACCTTAATGACATTGCTAAACTCTGTCACTGTTTTGAATCATTTTGTATCATTGATTTGAGTTCTTAAAGTCCAGAAATCGGTATTCAAATCTGGAAACCTGTTTCAACTGTCCTATTCCTAATATGAGACCTCCATAACTCCAGATCTGACCATCATATTTTAATTAGATTTTAAGGAGTTATTCTTCTCCATATAATTGACCTTCAACCAACTTTTGGGTTAAATAAGAACCTTGGATTATCTATTATTATAAATCTCTTGAATTCAGGTTTTAAACCTGTCACTGTGATTCTGGTTTGTATTGTGTTTTTGGTCCCAAATCTTTAGGCTTCTAGAAACCACCAACTCAGCTTACCATAATAACGATTTTTTAAGCGCAGTCCGGAGATCATCAGAACCAGATGGGTCATGCAAATCAATCTTGGACTTGAGGGCATTTAGCAAATCATCTTCTACATGAGGAGCCATGCACTGAAGTAATTCTTCCACAAGTGATCCCTCCCCTTTCCAGAGGACAGAAACCACTTCCTCAGGATTTAGCTTCTTCAGTGGTGGTGGAGCTTTCTTTGGGTCACCAAATAGACTCCTCATTACATACCTCACCTGAAACATCAATTTCATTCAGAAAAACCAAATAGATCGAAATTATAGATTAATACAATGAAGCCAAAAAACCAAGTAAGTTCAAGTTCGTGACACTAACACTAACAGAAAGACTAAACTATAGGAACAGAAAGGAAAGCACCTTATCAAGAGTAACAGCCAAATTTTGAAGCCTTTGGTTGTACACACCCTCAGCCTGCCATTAGATAAAACATTCATAAGCTAACCATAAACATAAAGCCATGTATACACAACCGCCAGCATAAATGATGTGCACCTAACATGCTGGCACTCGCACACTCAAACAGAGATTGAGAGAGTAAGAGAGAGTAATCTACAGTTACCTGAACCTCAGCCTCGCTCTTCTCAGTATCTCGGCAAATATCTAAAAAGAATTTCCTCTTCTCTTCCAAATTATGCCTAAAAATCTCTTCCGGGAGTTTTGTTCTCTCGAAATTTATAAACCTCACCTTCACCCACATGTACAAGTATTTCAGAAACCAATCTGAGAAGGTAACTTTGAAAAATAGAGCAAAGAAGGTAGTTCAGCCACCTACCAGTCGAGCTGAATATGCAATAAGCCAATCAGGCAACCCATCAAGCAAACAAATGCCTACACCAGCTCTTCCCAAGTCAATATAATCATTTTCCGAAACAAAATTCAACTCACAAGCCTCTAACATCAACTGATGACGGTCTAGCATTCCATGGCACTCTTTCAATATCTGATTAACATGGAACTCCAGTTAACAAAGAAGACATACTGTGAAAAGGAACTGAGTACACATGCTTCATTCCTCTAATAGGAATATAATTAATGAAAAAATAATAAAAAAGTTTCCTTTTAGTTCACACCTTTTGAAAAGCCCCTTCACCAGTCAAATTCAAATAGCTTCCCCTGCAGACTTGGCTGCCGCACAAACAAACAGAAGCTTCATACTCTTCCTTACTCTGAAGCAGGAACAAGTGAAATCAATCTCTAAGCACTATTCTTTTTAGTACATAGGACATCAAAAGACAAAAGATACACACCTCCGTTACAGAATTATAATCAAATGTGATCTCCTCGCCATAACTAATTGGTCGTACAGTATAAATTCCAATTTGGTACCGACCATCTACTGCAGTAACTCTGTTCCCAGGAAGTGGATGGTTAAATATAATTTTTGCAAATTAGGAACTGAAGCTCTTACAAAGCACATGTACTCGAGCATAAGATTCAGAATCTAAGTAACAAGATGTATCCTTTGACCAAAAATAAGGGGAGTGAGCATAGTAAAAACACATTTGCAAGTGATTTATCAAAAGAAAAAAAAAAAAAAAAACATTTTCACAGGATGAAAATCCCTATAAATATATCATTGTGACATGGACCAGAGTAAAAGCAACATCACCACTGCAGAAAATCTTTCAATATTATTTTGCACTGCAGCTAGAGAATTTGGTATAGTCTTGTGACTAGGGGGAGGGGATGATACTAAAAAAATTCAGGTCACAGCATAATATATCATGCTTAAATAGGCTAAAAAAATATAAATATGAACATACACAGATATCCGCAGGGGGGAACAGTTAATTAAAAAATATACACAATTCCCTTTTCTACACTGCTCGATAACTCAATTCCACAGAATAGCACCACATCATTCAAGTAACCCAGGCAACAAATTTCATTTCTCTGATGGTATAATTAAATATGTCAAACGATACAAGGAATTTTAAACTGAGTTAAAAAGCTCCTAACATGCATCAACAGATACCATCCTGCCGCTGGAGCATTTATATCTATTTGACGTAGTTGCTACCAAGGGGAAGAGAAGAAAAGGCTAGGGGGCTTGATGCAGAATTCCAGCAAGAAGAGAAGAACAGCCTGTTGTTTTGGAATTCACTTCTGACCTTCCTCCATCTACTCTTTCCAGCAATCATTCCTCACCTTCCTTCCTCCACTCATTTAAGCATCTCTAATCAGACCTGGTTGATGAACCGGGAACGGGTTCAGTTTTCTGGTCAAGCTGAACCTGCAGTTCAATATTGGTTCAAGTTAAGACTTAATTTAAAGTCCCCATGGGTTATATGGGTCATGGGCTCAGTAATTTTGGGTTTTCTATTATAAAAGGCCAATAATAAAAGCCCAAATATGAGGTATATGAGTCCTATATGGGATAAGATGTTAGTTTTTATTTATAGAGTTTCTATTTTCAAGTCTTGAGTTTGTCCAAGGCAAGGTTATAAATATATGTACAGGGCTAGGCCCTAACATATTACCAGTGAATGAAAATGGCTTTTTCCCAATCGTCTTGTGGTGATTCAGAACTTGGTACTGTGGTTGTACAATTGCAGCCCCTACTGTAGTCATTCAGTGGGTTCGATTGGTGGTGATTCCAAAATCATATTCCCACTTTTCTAGATCATATCGTTCCCTTTTGCTTTGTTCATCTCCTTTCTATCTTTCTAAAACTCAGCACTACCACCTTAGGAAAAGCCTTGCTTCAAAGTGGTTTAAATAAGAAATCTGTCATTGATTTCCGAAGTTCAGTTGATGTGTTTTGGATCTGAATTTCTATCTCCTGAACTGTTTCAGTTTGTTTCTATTACTGGTTTCAGTAGTTGAGTTTTCAGTTCAGTTTTCTTCCCCATTCTGATATTTGTTTCTATTTGGAACTTGACTTACTAATTTAGTTTCTAATTGCTATTTTCTATAGTTACTAAATCTGGACTTTCTACTTTAATAACTTGCTATTTCTGAAACTTCTTCAGAACTTGTAAATTATGCCATTGGATTTTAATCAAATTTGGCTATGTTATTCCTCATTCTCAATAGACACTCGACCAGGTTTGGTTCAGATCAGATTTCCTTCAGTTTGGCCAATTGTCCCTTGCCTATGGTCCTAGATTTTTCTCGGATTCCAATCCCTAACCCTTAGGTGTTTGGATATCCATTAGGGCTCCTCAGTTTTCAATAGATACCATCCTAAGCAATGCATACCCTATTTATTTGATTCACTTCTTATTTAGGCCTTTTCTTCCCTGGTTTCAACACTGCTCCTTGGGATTTTGCCAAAAATTGCAGTTTTGGCCAAATCACTTGATTTTTTCCCACTTTTTTGCGTTTTTCTACTCATTCAACCCTTCTACAGCTTGGATTTACATGATTGGAGGATGAAAGTGATGGTTATTTTGTTCTTTTTTTCTTCTCCAATAGGGCTAGCGCACAGCAGCATTCAGCATACAACAAACTTGGGTCCAAACCACAAGTACCATTTTGGGCGGGTTTTTTTGTAAAACTAATTCATGGAATAGGTGTAAAATGGTAAAAATATGCAACACAATAAAAAAATAAATAAATAAACCATTTTCTGTGCCTCGAAACCTAGATTTCGATTGGCCCAGAAAAATCCCAGGTTTTGCATGAAACCCGAGATGTTTTGATTTTGGCCAGGTTCAAAACCTAGTGGAAACCCCAAAACCTGGAACCTTGAAGGGGAGTGGCAATCTCGTAAATAAGTTAAATAACCAAATCTGTTAGGCGCAAAATGGTAGAAGGAATATGAAGGAACTAGTATTTTATTTGGCAAGGGTAAACTTGGAAGTAACTCAAAAGAAGGATATAACGGAATATGAGGGATGGTGAGGGAATATGAAAGAATAAAATAAAGAAAGAAAAGGAATCATGGGACAACGGAGACAACCTCATCATTTGTTCTCAGCCATATACGAAACCAGACCAGCAGAATCTCAGCTTCAGTTGCAAGAACTCTCTTGATTCAATTCTTACCATGGTGAGATTTTAAACATATGATCCTAGCATCTGGACCTCTTGAAATCAACTAACAGGAAGGTCAAAGATCTAACATGAGTGTATCAACTTCTACAAACAGACCCTGGCGGAAAAAGGAAACCAATTCTTCATTTTGGTTTGCTCTTCACAATCCACGCTGGCTTTAGAAGTCAGATTGCACAGATTAGGTCGCCCTATGATAGGTATGCAGACAATCAAATCCCAGGAAGAAAGGATCAAGAATGAGGGAATTCAAACTCAAGTTTTAGGGGGCTCAGAACCGCCAGAAACAGAGCACTACTATGGGCAGTATTTTTGGGGCTGAAACAAAAAGGAGATAATTGTATAACAAAAAGAAAGAGGAAACAAGAAGAAAGGAGGGAAAGGAAGAAGAATACAGAAGGTCAAAGAAAAAGAAAGATCTAGCAGTGGAGGGAAGATAAACAAGAAGAGATGTCAGAGAGAGAGAGAGAGGAGAAGAGCACAATGGCCTAAAGGCACTCAAATCAAAATCAATCAATTTCATTCCATTATCAAATCTGAAATTTCCATTATAATTATAGCATATATAAGAAATTAAAACTTCTAAAATTTAGAAACAAACTCCAAATAGGAAACTGAAATCAACAAGAAACTACTATCTCCCTACATAGCTATCTCCTACCAAAGAAAATCAAATAAAATAAATAAAAAGATTACATATCATCCTAATAAAGAAAATAAATATCCAATTTATCCTACTAGACCAACATCCCAATTCGGGCCCCGTTCTCAATCTCGGGCCGGTCCAAGAAAGTGCTTTTGCATCACTACTTGTAACCATTTCTCACCTCACATCAACATGAGCAACAAACGTTTCTGAAAAACCTGCCACACGACTGAGAAAAACCAGGGAACAGCACAAATTATTACAAGGAGAACTTACTTCGCCTCGCAATTAGGTCTGCACGAGTGACAAATACGACTCGCATAGTTTGCCTTGTGCATGGCATCAACAACAACTAAATCATACCCATCAGAGTCTCCCTGCCAAATGAACCCATTTAGTGAAGCATCAAGGAATGAAAACTAAAACAACAATAAAAATTCAGGTACAAAATACACTTATGGGAAAATTTTGAAGGAAAAAAAGAACCTTTGGCCTCTCTAGATATATGTTATAGAACTCTGGGGCTGGATCTTTATTGTTTTTTTGCAGGGACCGAATGCCATCTTGCTTCTCAAACCATTTCCAAGCAGGATAAACCTAAGCCATAACAGAAGTTTTGAGTTTCAGAAGATATTATTTACAAAGGAATTCTCCACAAATTTTCTTACTCTACACTCAAATGATAATATTGGAGGCAAAGAAGTCATGAGATACTGAAAATCAAGAGGGTGATAGCTCTGAAATACTAGAATACAAAAAATGCAATTTTAAAGGCATCAAGAATATAAGGAATATGAAGTCATCTAAAAGGAAATTGAATCATAATGACCTTTATGATACTGTTCAGGTATATGAGACACAGAAACATTGAATGGCACTCATTCTTTCTAAGGATCACAGATATTCTCACTTTGGGGGGAAAAGAGAAATAGAAATGAGAATAAGACCCATTTCAGCGATGGAAAACACATGAAAATATGTAGACACATACAGCAAACATTTGCATAACAGAGAAAACCCAAACCTCCCTCAACAGTATTAGATCACAAAATAAGAGTACAAACCCAAGGAAAAAAATTTAATTCAAATGATTGAAAACATCAGGAAGAACTAACATCAAGCACGTCAATTGAAATATGGAATTAGATTATAAATGGAAGTTGGTATAGTTTACTAAAACATACAGGTGAGGGATAGAAAAAGAGGGAAGAGAAGAGAAAAGGCAGTTAAAAAGATATCCAACCCTTTTTGTTTCCTTCTTTTTTCTTTTTTTTTTTTGGGGGGGGTGGGGGGAGGAGAGTGGGGGGGTGGTGGGGGCATGATAATGTGAAGAAAGTTTAAAATACTCCATTCAAATTCAATGATTGTTCTTTGATTGAATGGGAGTGAAAGAAATACAAAACGTTTCGTAAACAAATCAGTGTCTTATCTGAATCGAGAATAGCAATTCCATTTCTGGCACCACAAATAAAGATTTTGAAATCGTGAGCAGCTACCCGACAGCCTAGATGTGCGTTAGTACCCAGTAATTTTTGAATAACAATAGAACCAATTGTCATTTTCTTTTTCTTTTCTCGAGTTGGCCCAGGTGGTTAGTTTAGTAGAGAAGAGAATAGGTTCGCCGAGCTGAATATACTGGGAGTGCAGGCAAGCCCACCTCTGTTTTAAATCTTAGGGCAAGCAAAAGTAGGTGTTTCCAAAAAACACAACGCGTTTCAGAGATATTCTTACACTGAAACAAATGAAGTCAAATATCTAAAAGCCTTATTTGTTTAACATAGCTTAAACCAGCAGCTGTGATATCTTTACCTCCCCCAGAAACTCCACAACAAAATCATCGTCGCTAAAACCTTCTTCTTTATTGCAAACTACTCCAAGCCCCTGATAATCACATACAAACAGCAAGTAGTGAACCACAGAAAAGAACCAGAATTAGTAAAAGTCAAGCCAAATCATGATAATAGATTAATAGGTATTATAGCTCATGCAGGATAATTAGAGTAAAGCCATACCTTTCTATAAGCAACATAATTGTCTTCGGGACGATTTTCCATAGACTTTAAGATACATTGGCACGCTTTCACAGTGCGTTCGTCACCACTTTCCTGAGCAATCCTTAGAATATCTTCAACAACACGCCGCAAGGAATACATCATGGGGGTGTTTCCAGTACCAGTGAAGGACCTGACTTGCTTATTCAGAACTCGCAGAAGCACATCTTCAACAAACATATGCTTATCTAGAAGCGTCCAATCCACATCATCTGGCATGGAGTCTAGGAGAAGATTATGAGTATAAGGATCTATACCGTAGACTTCCTGTTCTAGGACCTCATTTCCAAGTCGTTTCCTGGGTTTGTAGTCCTTTACTTCAGGGATTTCCATATCTGATTCCTCAGTGCTATTCTTTTGAGCCTTGAGCTTCTCAGGATAGTCCTCAGGTAGAGAAACTCGCATCTTCCGTTGCACTTCCTCCTCATCTGCCACAATAACATATCGATCAATGACTTCATACTTCCTAGTAACAGGAGGAACGAGGCTTGCTTTCGTCATCCGAGCACCCCATTCACGGTCATCAGTCATAGAATCTAAAGCCTCCTCTGCCCCTAAGTATCTATCTACAGTCAAATCACCAATTCCTCCTTCAGACTGGAATCCTAAGTCACTTTCTGTATCTGAGGAAGAACCATTGCCATCACCACTGGAATCTTCAGAAAACTGATCAGGGTCATCAGAAGTCTCACTACCTGAATCTAAACCTCTCTTATTCAACTTGGATAAGCGTCTTCTTATTTCCCGATCAGATGTACATCCTCCATAATCTATACCTCCATTAACATAGGATGCACCATTACGAACGAGTTTCCTTTCATTCACTATTTTATTGAGTTTCTTTCCATACTTGGAGGCAACAGAGAAAAACCCAGCAGGTGCATTATCCTTGAATGTCTTCATTGTTCCATTTCTTTCATGAGAAGAATTAGAATTCTCATCCAAACTTGTGGCAAGTCGGATGAATAACATAATGATATGATTCATATCTCCAGCATCACCACGATTCCGGGCTCTGCATTGACGCAAAATATTATATTACACAAAGAAAAAATGAACTGCACCAACAAAAAAAGGGCTAAAACAAACCAGCAATAACTAATAGAATCAAGAGTAAGCATAGTTAACAATAATAGCTAATAGGAAGCAACCAAATCACCTTTACCAGCTCATATTCCTAGAAATGTGGGAAAATGAAAAACAAACACCCTGCTGTATATCAAGAAATACTGAAGGACTTATTCTTCAAAATCACGCTGAAGGACATCTTTCTAAATTTTTTGTGCAATTTCATAGTACTGCACTATGAAAGAGAGGCGTTCTGCATGTTTTAATTAAAGAAGTAACAAATGTAGCAAGAGAACTTACTTTATTGCATCACGACACATTCTACTGATATCCTCCTTGACAGATTTCAAGCCATGACCAATGTAATAACCATTCTTCATCCTATCTTCGATTTCTGCAACCTGATTGGTTGATATTGACAAGAAAGTCATGAATAATAAGAACTGAGGAAATTCAAATGGTGGATTAGTGGAATAACATTTGCATTTCTACAGAAGTACCAAAGCAAGTTAAAATACCTTAGGTACAAAAAAATCAAAAGTGTTCTCCTTCATGATGTCCCTAAGACTCAGAGTTAGGAATTCTTCCATTTTCTTATACCCATTTTCAGCTTTCTTGCGAAGCAACCACCTTATTTGGGCATCCCTTGATAGGAGTGATGACGGCTTTCTGGCATCACGTAATTTTTTATGTCTGTAAAAGCTTTGCCGCAATGATTGACCAACTGACTCTTTCCTATTTACAGCGACATCATGATCAAGAGAATCTCCAGGTTCACTGGGATCATCCAAATGACTACTAGAGCCCTTGAAAGCTTTAGAAACTGGGAAACTTTTCTCCGTTATCTGTCTAAGGCTCCTCATTTTTGAATGACTCTCTTCAAAATTCCTAGTGTCACAAGAAAGGCGGCTCTTTATCCAGTTCACATTTTGAAATTTTTTTGTCAATTCCCTGAACTGGCTACAGCCCCTGATATCTATAGAAGATATCCAAGGGAACAAATGGAGAATTTCTTCAAGGGCACCAGCACTAATATTGATGCAGCCAACCAGGATGACTGATGTTATCTTTTCTTTCTTATAACCATCCTGCAGGCCAAATCCAGATGTGCATTAACGCAGAAAAGTTTGAATATCTTGATAACCAGAATAAGCAAACAGGAAGAAACCTTACCATGATGCTCACAAACATGGAGTCAGTGCATTTGGGGCCTGCAGATGAGAAGTCGATCTGTCTGGAGATATCCCTGTAAAACCTGGCAGCAGCATTCCAGCGCTTGCAAGTAGCCGCAGAGAACGCTAGGGACTTCAAGTCAGCTCTCAGAAAATGGAAAACCCGTGCCAGTATATTACAATTGAGCAGCCCCCAGCTCTCACTTTCAACTTCGGGACTTGCATCATTTCCTTCACCAAAAATGGTGCCACCACAGAAATCCTCAAAGGAGCAGTCATCCTTTCGTTTGATGAGATCTTCTACTTCATCGTCTTCTTCACTTTCATTGACCGCCATCCGAGCTCTTTTACAAGCACGTAAAGATGCTTCATCTTCTGTTATGGAAAAAAAAAAACCAATAGAAAAAACATACCATGCAAAACAAATGAACAAAGTGCTGAAAAGTATTAAAAGTAGATGATATCATGAGGAGGCCCAACCCCAAAAAACCAAAACAAAAAGACAGATCCCAGGAAAGGACCTGAATGAAAGGGCTCCTGACCTGCGTCCTAGACTACCACCCAGGGAAAACAATATGTTCCAAAGAGGAAAGCTTATAGGTGAGAGAGTTGCTAGTGCTGCGAACAAAACACTCAAGCTATAAGTGCTTGATATGTACCATTTCTCTATTCTGTGACCAAACCACCACCCCCCCCCCAAATTAAAAAAATTAAAAAAAATAAAAAAAAATTTTAAAAAAAAAATTTTAAAAAGATCAGGATGCCAGTCACAGGCATGGCAAGTGAGCCAAAGATACGACCCAGGAAGAAGGAACTAATCATCCTCTAACTAAATTCTAAAGTTAGCATTCCTATCACAACAACACAAAACTCAGCCTTATCCCAACTTAATGGGGTCGGCTACTTGGATCCATACAAAACAAAATAGAAAGTCCAAACATAATAGGGGGAAGGGAAAGATGGAAAGGTGAGAGGATGAGAAGAGAAAGAAAGATGGGAATAAGTGGAAAGAGGCACACCTAGCAATTAGGAAGATCTTAGCTAAATTGGGTCGGCTACATGGATCCTTGCCCTCCAATAGGTTCTATCCAAGATCATACTTGGGATAAGACCGAGACTATGCATGTCATTCCTCACCACTTCGTCTATGGTCATTTTAGGCTTGATTAAAACAAATTGGAAGAACTTTACACGACCAATCAAGAAGTTCCTCGTACCTGATTTTTGCAACTTGTGCAACATGAAGTTTTGTGAGGAAGAACTTCTCGTGACAGCTGAACTAAAAGGGTGTTTGTCTAATTCCTTCTTAGGTTGCTTAGCATTGATCCATGGATCCAAGACCTCATTTATAGCTGCAGCGAATTCCCGGCTCTTATACAATTTCATGACCAGCTCATGCAGTTTCCCACATGTATACCCAATGAACTGAGGATGTAAGTTGTGAAATGAACTGGAAGCTAGGTGATCCCCACTCTGTGCCGCAACCTGTGACCGAGCAGCAGAAGAATCGGTTACTGATGCAGCTTCAGAAGCCTGTCCAGGGGTGACAACTGGAACCCAGATGTTATCATCCTTCCTGAAGGCACTAGTGTTCTTTGGAATAGTACCTTTGTCAACCAAAGCTTGTAGCTTAGAAAATGAGAATGGCCCATGTTCATGGCCAGCACCATCAAGGTAGTACCAATCACCCAAATGCAGCTGCAATTCATTAACCGTGCAGACATGATCTTTTGGGGTGTTAATGGACATTACACTTTTCTGCAAACCCTGTAAATCTCGTTCACTGTGTTTCCTGGATCTAGAAGAGCCTTCCACTAAGGAGTTCTTGCCGTCACCACTTCCAGAGAAATACTGATGGGACCTTGATGAGTGGCGCTCGTTTCCTCTAATTCTCGTGCGGGGCTCAGAAATAAATGAACCATGATCTCTGACTACACAAGTATTTATCCTGACAACTGATAGCATGGTTCCCTTCACTCCCCTAGCAACAAGTTGCTTGATTTGGCCCGATCTACTGATACCACTGGAATCATTCCTCTCTTCTGACCAGGAAAAAGCCCAGTGTGGTAGGTCAAGCCTTCTGCTCCTGGAGGGATAGTATAACTCATCTTTCCTGTGCCACCGTGGGTCCTCATAACGGGACTTTGGCATCTGGCATAGTGGATAACCATCATTAAGGATAAATTTCTTAATGGATGACCTATCTTGAGAAGTTTCATCATTCCTCTTCCAATCACCACCCTTGCAGGACCATCGGCTGGAAAACCAGTCATTATGGTCAGCACTGGCAAAGGTATCAGTTGACCTAATATCTGTAGCTTCTTTTGGCATGGCATCATAAGATCTATCGAAATCTTCATCTCTTTGTTGCATGGAATACGCAGTGGAAGGTCGAAACCTTGTGAAACCTGAGAAGCAATAAAACACCATCATGAGAAAAAGATTGTTGGAAAGTGGGGCATGGATGGTGGATAGAATTTTCTTGCCAGATAATGACTTTTTGCCTTTATTCATATATTCTTATTAAGAAATACAAATACAATTGCCACTATTCTCAAAATTTTGAAAAGTTTTTCAATCAATTTCATATCCTCTAAGTGTAACTGCAAACTTAACCGGATCGAGGAAAATCATCGCAAAGCAAATTGGAAGTAAAACTTAGCACAAGTACGCAATACAGTGGGTTTAGCAAAGTAAACACCACCCCAAACCCAGCCAAACCCAACTACAAGCTAACATTGGGTGGTTTATGAGCTGACAGGACAGCACTAATCCAAACACACCTTAATGTTACTGTAACATCATTTCATCACATATTACTTATATACATCCCTAAACTAGGGTTTGGAAATGATTTCATTAGAAAATATCTTATAATGTGGCCACAAGAAACTTCTGCTTCCTTCCTCATCAGCTTTCACATTATCCAAAGGGCTCACCATAATCATGTGCTCATGTGCTCAAACTGTCCAAACCACCCCAATAAATGGTTTCTCTGGTAATTCAATTGAAGATCCCCCCTGAAAAGAAATTATACAGCTCCACCCAGGAGCTATAACACCAAAACAGCCCAATTTATGAACAGAAAAATCTGTTATGCAGGACATACTAGCTAAAACAACCTAACCTTCTGTCTCCTTCATTTGCACCACAGCAAAATGAACAACTAATGGAAGACAAAAACTAATCTACATGACCTGGCACCATCCTGTATTCCTAAGTACAAATTAAGTAAAGTAGTACAAGATACCAACATATACACTGAATCCTATGACACTATTTTAGTGGGTGACGAATGGAATAACCATTCAGAGCAAGATACAGAATGCAAACGAAGAGTTACCTTCAGAGCTACCCCAGTTTTCCCAGTCCGAATGCTCAAACGTCATCTGTAAAGCATCTGCAACAACATAGATTTCCAGAAAACAGTAAAATATTCAAAAACCAAACCTTAAATGAAGATAATGAAAGATAAACAAGTTTACTGAAAAAGGAAATATCAAAATGAAGAGAATGAAGAAAAACCAAAGGAGAATAAAGAGAAAACATACCCCCAACAGTCTCGAGTTCCCTCCCAGGGATAACAGTGTAACCACTTAACAAGGCTCTGACTCTTTCATCAATGTGGAGATCCTCCAAAGGCTCCAAAGCAATTGAAAATTCATGCATGTGGGACAGTGGCTGCAGTGAAGAGGGAGACAGTTCCTCGCCCCCCTGATCGGCCAATTGCCCAGCATTAGCAACATCTGCCAATAGATTCCCAGAAGCCTCAGGAGGACTTGCCAACTGAGTAATGGCATCAGAAACAACTGATGGAAAGTTCACAGGCACCAGTGGAGAAACAGCATTTTCAACAGCTACCCATCGGTCGGTCTCGGAATGCTTTATCAAATGATCTGACAGCATAAACCCTTCCTCCACAAGCCTCTTAAGGTCACATAATTTAGTAGGGCCTTGCTCAACACCAAAATGATCAAGATAAAACCATTTTCCTGTACTTGAATCTGCCATAACTGGAACATGGGGTGGTGTGTCACTGATATCCATGTCCTCTTCCATGGAGAGCAGCTCTTCAGGTTCAAGTGCTTCATTAACCTGAGGAAGAAGTTCTTTGGACTCCATGGTCACATTTTGAGTCTCTTCTTCGTTGTGACACTGATGATTGATATTTTTATCACCAGAACCACTACTACTACAATGTACAGTGCTGCCATTTGGGGTTTGAGAAGTTGATCTATGCTTTTGAGAATCCCTTTCAGCTGATTTCCTCTGGCCAAGCTTCTCTTCATTCCTCTGGTTTGCATACCAGCTGTGCTGTCTTTCACTTCCCCCACTCTTTCGACTTGACTCCCGATAATCTTGGGCCCTACCCCGATCACGTGGTGACCTCTCCTGGTAACCTGGAGTCTGCTCCCTGCGATCATCCCTCCGGTCATGGCGTCGTGACCAATCATATGGGGACCGCTCTACTTGAATAGGACTTCGGTTCTTGTGATCATGGTGTCGGCTCCGATCATGTGGGGACCGCTCAGAGCGGGCTGGACTTCTGTCCCGGTGGTGATACCGCCCCCGGTCATGTGGGGACCACTCAGTGTGGGCTGGACTCCGACAGTGCCTGTCATGCACTCCTCTACATGACAAAGTAGAATCATAATGCCTAGAAGAGAACCTGCTGGAGGATGTCACCTTTGCTGAAGAAGAATTTCTGTAAGAGCTCTCCTGCAGGCCTCGTGAATTGTGCTTCTCATATACAGCACGGTTACCATCATCGAAGGTCCTTCTGCTTTTAGAACCTGGATAATCTTCTCCATAGTATTTGCGGCTGCTACCGTCTGATTCTGTACAGTGACGTTTCAGCCATGTTCCAGATGGGTGCTCTCTTCCATGATTCTTGCCGCCACTGTATTCATGCTTACATGAACCCAGTTCCCCAACTGCTGTCCTCGAAATGTTCTTTGAGTCCCTGTCATGACCATTTTCCCACCTGGAACTAGAAGACCTCTTTCTATGTTCAGTCCCACTCCTACTAAATTCTCTTCTTTGATAAGCATCCTCATTAGAGAACTTCACAGAAGGTGGTGTTCGGTCTCGCTCGTACTTCCATCCCCTGTCCTTGGCACTGTCTACTTTATCCATTTCCCATTTTCTCCCTTTTTCTGAACCACGTTCTTCTTTCACCACTTCACTTTTCCGCCATTTCTCAAGGATAAACTCTCCTTTCTCAATTTCCCCTCTCCGACCTCTCCCCAAGTCCGACTTCTCCACTTCCCCTCTCCTCCACCTCTCTGGAATGAACTCTCCCTTCTCTACTTCTCTCCACCCTCCTCTTCCGGTGACAAATTCTCCCCTTTCAACTTTGCCTTTCCGCCTCTTATCCTGAACAAACTCTCCCTTCTCCACTTCACCACCTTTTCTCCACTTATCAGGGACAAACTCCCCATTTTCAACTTCTCTTCTTCGTGACTTCTCAGGAACAAATTCTTCGTTCTCAACTTCCTCTCTTGGCCCCTGGAAAGAACCCACCTCTCCCTCCTCCACTTCTTCCTTGGGGAGCTTTTCCGAAACAACCACGCCCTTCTCAACTTCCCCTTTCTTCCCTCTCTCTGAACTCAGTTCCTCCTTATCCGACTCGAACTTCCGCTCCTTCTCTGAACTTAATCCCTCCTTATCTACTTCCATTTTCTTCTCATGCTTTCGCTGAAGCTGCGATTCTGCAAGTTGTAGAGACTTAGAATTGAAACCACCACTGCCTCCGCAGAACGTATCTGGAATTGGAAATCTTTCCATAACATGCTGCGAAGACACGCAAGCGACTCCGCCATCGCCCATGGAAATCCAAGGACGCAGATAAGAACCCTAATTCACCCTGGGGCTATCGATGCTCATACTGCAATTTCTTCAGTTGGATCAATCCAAGAAACAAACTTGAAAAAACCTAATTCCACCCAAAAAAAAGTCAGGAATCAATTCAAAACTAAAAATCTCATCGTCAATACAATGTAGGGTTTAGAAAGAAGGAAAAGAAAATAAGAGAAGCCGAGAACCTCGAATCACGAGATAGGAAAGAAAAAAAAAAAAAAACCAAGAGCACCCAAATTCACCCTCCATGTTTCGTATCCAAAATCAATAGAAACTGATAGAAATCAAAACCAATCAAAGCGAGAAGACTTACACAGAAACTAAAAGAACTCAAGCAACGAATCCGATTAAAAAAAATTAAGAGCTTCCACCAGAACGAGGAACAGGCACAGACTCGCGAGTGAACGGATCTAAATACGCCATAGAAGAGCTGTAGAAGAGCTGAAGAAAGCTCGTCTTCTGTCTACCTCGTTTTCCCTCTCCGTCTCTCTCTCTCTCTCTCTCTCTCTCTGAAACAAGAGTTTCGTGGTTCGTTTCCCGTTTTTCCCTCTTTTCTCTTCGGTTTCCTTTATTTTTCTTCTCTTCCGTTGTTTACCGGTTTACCCTTACACATACCCCGTATCGTAGATCAATCGTGATCTACGGTGGGTCAGCGGTGAGGCATATAATAAAATAAACCCTAATATGGGATATTTATAATTTCTTCCTTAAGAGGTCTGGTCTGGAAGTCGGTCAGCCTCAGCCCTGCCCGGATCTTGGGTGCTTTCTCATGTCATGATATGGAATTTGGTTTTGCAGTCCCTTGCACCAATTGCAGAGAAGGATTCATCATTTTTTGTGTAGCAAAGAATAGGGAATGTTTTGTTTATGTCATTTCTTTCAGGAGGGGGCATATTGTACCCATTAGGTTTTTTGATGGTTAAATTGGTGGCAAAAAGTGAGTCGGAGCTTTGACCCTCTCTCAAGTAATCTTCTTATCAATATTGAAGATGACGAGGAGCAGGAAAGAGGGGGGAGTGTGTGAGTTGGACTTGGGAGCTTCTCCCTCAGCTTTCCACTTTCCCAATACGTTTGGAATTAGTGCTCTCTCTCTCTCTCTCTCTCTCTCTCTCTCTCATCCAAATCATAATTTATTTAGTACAACGGTTGGTAATTCAGTTATTAGCAGTTCGGCGGTTATGACCCCATGTCGGTGACTGTGGAACAAAAGGAGAGAGAGACCTTAAAAACTTAACTTTCAGGTATCGGGGTGTCAACTGGATCGGTATCTGATATGGATCTGGATCGGTCTATATTAGTCTGGATCGTATGGATCTACTCTTGTTTTTTATAGAATTTTTTTTATTTTTTTACTCTTATTCTATACGGATCCCCGACGTGGGATTAGCTAGAATCAGTATATTGGTTGATTCGATGCGAATTCCTGAAACCATGCTCAGGGGTGGCCTTGTTTAACTTTTCGTTTATATTTGCTGCCTATTTTAGATTGTTTTTTGACAATAATTCTTTATTTCTGTGAATTATAAAAAGAGGAAAGTTAGCACCATAAATAGTTTTTTTTTTTATGTGATTAGAGAATTAGAAGTAGAAGAAGGATTCATGTTATGAAAAGGTTAGGCTATAATTTTAGGCCCAGACTATACATATTTAAATGTAGATTTTGAAATTTGCGGAAATATAAACTCCCCAACATGGAGTGACGAAGCAAAGGTAAATGTATAGAGTTTTCAAAAGAAAAAAAAAAACATTTTGTAATGCTAGATTTCTCTTGGCCGTAGTCATGTTAAAATTAAAAAGAGAAGTAGATTGGTGGCAACCACTTATGACACCACTCAACTGAGCCCTTTCACCCCATGAAACATTCATGGAGGCTTACCAATTTTACAGGGCAACTAGGGTAGGGCTTTAGGAATTTTTTTTTTCCCCTCAAAAGAAAAAAAAAAAAGGATCAAAATCATACCCTAAGCCATAATAAGTTCATGAAGGCAATAAAATTGGTAAGGAAATGTACAAAAATTAAACAGACTATACGACAATAATATTTTTCAAAAATAGCTAAAATGCCATTGGAAGATAAATCATGGTGAAACATGGCTATTTGATTTCTGCCTCCAATGTATGTCCAAACAATATATAGTTTCGTTATACTAAAGTTTGGTTTGAAAATGAGTTTGTTTGCCTCTTAAGCAGGAGAAGATTTCATTTTAGTTGAGTAGGATTCACACTAGGGATAGTTTTTGTCGACCAATTTAGTCCTTAGTTGTTATGTTAAATAAAAGTGCAAACATATGTGGAAAAAAAAATGTATTTTGAATCATTCAATTTGGATATTCAAAACCTAAGATACAGGCATTTGAAGTCATGGTGTTGGAGATATGCCCACACTTCTATTCTTAGTAAGTTGGTTTTGATGATAACAAACAATGGAAGTATTTAACATTTTACTTTTCAAGTATTGTCTGGTAGAGATTTCAAATCAATGAGCTAAAGTGGCAAATGAAATAAAGATCAAAGTCGTCAATAACAAAGAATAAACTTAAGAAGTAAGAAAGATATGAAGAATAGAAGTGATGAAATATAAGATCAAAGATTAAGAAAAGAACAGGGGTATGAAGCCATAGCTTCAGAAGGTACTTCAAGGTATCAAGTTCTCAAGGTGTCAAGACCCGAAGAATAAAAGATTTCAACAATTGAAGACTTACATGTTGGGTATTCTTTACCATATTAAACATATGAATAACCCTATAGTTTTAGTATGCAAGAATCATAAAAGATATTTAACCATGGGTATAGTCCCTAAACCAAGATCAATAAAGTACTCCATTCATAGATCTTAAAATACATAACCATATAAATTTACCATATCTATAATAATCAATGGGACATCCATGACATAAACCATAAATGGGAATAGAAAAGTACCTGTGTAAGTTTAGAAGCCTCATTTGCATGGATCATGAACCTCTGTCCCATGTGGTTAAATATTACTCCCATGAAGATGACAATGACGAACTACGCAAGTGGAGTCCTTCTACTGAGATCTTCTGCAACCTCTTACTCTAGGGTTTCCTCTCTTTCTGTGCACCTGCTCTTGTGAGAAAGCGGTGCTCCCAAAACCAATAAGGCATTAAGTAATTGTTGCAGGGACCGTCAGTATTCTATTTATAATAGAATCCCTAAAATCCTATTCCACTCTCACAATGGAAAGAGCTAGAAGTTTCCTAATCATAATGGTTCTATAATTGCTGGGGCCCAATGGATCAATCGGTATCAGTTAAGCCCACATAAAAATCTTAATAATCTCCCACTTAGGCTACACTGATACTGATGTCTTTCCATTGACACCTGGCCAAATAATCTCAAGACTGAACACCACTCAAACAAACTTTGATCCAATCAATAATCTCTACTGTTGAACAATAGTAGAAAATACACCTCAATATACGACATATAACTATCTACTGTTACAAACAATAGAAAACTATCAATCCAAATCGCCTGGACACATATATAAGGAATTGATATCATACCTGTGATCACATGAAATATACATTTCCTTATAGGTCCTTTCTTGATCTAAAGATCAGCCTACCTTGAAAACCTCATAGGTAGAAAACTTTGATATTAATCAATATTTGGCAAACCACCATTTTCTTGAATTAATATCTTACTTTGGCATACTGCCTATGGCTAACTGCCACTTCCATGGATTTAGGTTAAATACCACCATAAATCATAAATTTTGGCAAACTGCCTGTGGTTAATCACCACTACCATAGATTTATGTTAAATATCACCATAAATCACAACTTTTGACAAATCGCCTTTGGTAAATCACCACTTCTTTGGACTTAGGCTAAATACAGTCATACATCACAAATTCTGATAAAATATCATCAATTACCTTGACTTATCGTCAATTAATTTGACTAAACACTACCAATAAACTTTAGCATGCACAACTTTAAACTTTGACTTTTACCGTCTTTAAACTTTGGTTGTCGCTACCATAATATATTTGGTTAAATGAGATCATAAAACTCCCACTAACCAAGCATATCAAAAACCTCATTAATACAAATGTCAGAAAACATGGCTCTTGAGTACTTTGTCGATAAACTTGGGTGATACCACCTTTTGGCAAATGTCACATTTACCTTGGGAAACGCACAATTGAACTGAATGTACCACTGTGGTGGATTTCACTCATTTCTATTATGTTTTTCACATTTGAGATGAATATATGTACAGATTTGTATGTTTTAATGTGTTTCTTAATCAACTAAGGACAACACAAACAAATGAAGCATAAATGGACATAAATAATTTAGAGAACAAGATTTAAGACAAAATCATTTCAAAATTGCTCCAAAATCATTATAAACTTAATAGGGTAACAAAATTGTTCCTATATCCCTTCAATTGTGATTTGATCAGCAACAACACCTGTTTGGGTTCCTTGAGAGCTAAAACCAGATCAAATAACCCTAAAAATCTTAGGTATGAATCATATACACCAAATAACCAAGTTATAAAATTTAATATGTACATCTAGCAGATAAACTACAATAAATGTACATCTAATAGATAAAACACACAAGAGTCACAACCATAACTGCATTCCTATCCTTTGGGCTAAAAATGCACTGGTCCTCTTATAAATCCAAATTTACTGTGAAAATACAATTACTTTTATCACATATGGGCTCAGAAACCTCTAAGTTATAGTCCTTTCCATACATGTATTTTCTTTAACTTGGGTGACATCTTCTTTGGGTAAATGTCACCAACCTTACTACACTTGAAAAAACTATGAAATAATAGGATGTGCCACTTTGGTGGATTACATCCAATCCTTTCATAGGTTCCTAGAAATATACTGTGTAGCATAAAATGTGCGGAAGCTCACACTCAGTTTAATTCTAATATATTTATCCATCATAAGGTGTTTCAAACAAAACATTCAAGTACAAAATGACATGAATATGAATTTACTATATATTTCAGCTATAAATGATTCTTCAATATCATGATAATAATAAATCAATGCAAAACTCAAAATAATTTTTTTGCATGAAAAACAATATAGTACACTGAATTTATTCTCCCACTAGCAACCTAGTATATTGACCTTCTACTAGTAACATCCTCCCACTAGCAACCTAGTATACCGAATTTATTCTCCCACTGGTCGAGCCATATAAAACAGCTTAAGATTAATACTTTTATCCTCCCACTTAGTTCGACCAGTCATAAATTAATCCATTTATTGGATAACACAATTCGTTAAATGTGACATACATATAAACTTGTTCACATAAGCCCAAAAACAAAATAAAACCAAACATATATCAATTAATGTTCATAAATAGGTTTTCAAAGAACAATGACAGTATTTAAGAACTTGGTATTGGATAGATCAAAACCGATACTAATCTAACCCAACCAATCCGAATTGATTCAATCGGAATATAAAAAAAAATAACACATTAAATAAACCTATAACCTATGGTCATAGTCATGAAACCCTCATCCACACTATTGCCATTAATCAACTGTCCAATACCTTTTAGGGCAAAAATCTTTGCTTTAAAAGCATAATATTAAACTATTGATTTGATTTTCCTAATATAGAAAACTAGGTCTTTGAGGCAAATGCAGACCTCCATATTCTCAAGCCACTTTTAAAGACATTCAGTTTAATGGCTCAACTCAAGGAAGAATAATCCATTCAATATTTAATTAATGTATGTAATATCAATAAAATTAAAACCAATATCACATCACTAACTATTAAACATAACCAGAGTGTCAACCGAACTACATTCTCAACCTTGGGTTTGGAATGCACTGGTCTACAAAAAACTACAATGACTGTGGGAGCTCTTCAACTTCAAAAATTACTGTCACTTTTGGACGAATAGCAATTTCTAGGTTAAGGTCTGCCCAAAGTATATTTGCATTTATGCTTATCTTTGATAATGTCGCCTTTGGGCAAGCATTACCTAATTCCTACCAACAATTTTCTGTCTTTGAAAATAAGACAAAACCTTTGAGTTGCAAACCTATTGCAATAATCTTAGATTTTACCACTTTGGTGGGTTCCATCAATTCCACTGCAATAGCTTACAACTACACCTGACAGCTTAAATTTGTGAGTTATTTAAACATGAACTAAATATTATTTAAATGTAAAAGGGCAAGCATATAACTATTAAAAAGAAATAAACATTACAATGCTCAATTATCAATTACTTCAAGAGTGTCAACCGGAACTACATTCCTGACCTTTGGGTTTGAAACATACTAGTCCACTCAAGTTTCTACTATTACTGCGAGACTTCTTCTAACTTTTGAAAAGTACCGCCATCTTTGGATGGACAACATCTTATAGGTTGAGAAATCCCTATTATATTTTTCACTTGCTTTAACTTTAACTTTTTTTTGATAATATCACTTTTAGGTGAACATTAGCAACCTTGCTACCAACCATTATTCTCTGTCTTTTCAAACAAAGAAGATCTTTGATTTGTATTCTATTACAATAAGGTTGAACTTTACTATTTTGGTAGATTCCATCAAATCTTACTGCAATAGTCTACAAATTCATTCCGACAGTTAAAAGTGAGATTGTTTAAGCATGAATAAAAATATTCATAAACAAAAACATGAACTACATTACCAAGAATAAACAAGTTCATATTCTGATATGCAAGTAATGTATGAGTTGATTTTCTTTTATTTCTTCCAATTAATAGGAAAATCATAAAGAATCATTAACCACCCATACTTGTAACTTATACAAAACAGATCATAAAATTTGATCAAAACTAGGCTCAGAATATATCAAAACAAAGAACATGAAAAACTGGACTCAACGTAAAAAACTAGGGTGAAAAATTATTCACCGTTTTCCCATACGAACCATTTGAAGTTGCAGAAAAAATGGATCAGAATCAATATAGTTTCCCAAACCAACCGGTTCGGCCAAGCGGTCTAATCCGATTTGGGCATATTGGTTCCGGGTCAAAATCCGGGTCAATTGGTTGATGACCCAGTCAACCTTTGATCGAGTCAAGCAGAGTTGGTCATGAGTTGACCCACTGCACCCGGGTCAACTCGGTAAGGTTTTCGAGTTGATCCGGCGATGACTCGCCGTCGTTTTTTTTTTAATTAAAAAAAAAAGAAAAATTCTTTCTCCTTTGGTAGCCGGTTTCCAACGACACATGCCAGTGTGTCCAGAGGTTTCTAAAGACTTGTGGCATACCGCCGCAGCTGTCTTCTCGTGCTCTATAACTTTCATGAAGAAAGTTTTTTCATACAGGACCTTTAAGCGATGGTAAAATTATGATTTTCATGATTTGGGACCCAAACCCTATACAAAATTAATT
This sequence comes from Macadamia integrifolia, assembly GCF_013358625.1. Taxonomy (NCBI): domain Eukaryota; kingdom Viridiplantae; phylum Streptophyta; class Magnoliopsida; order Proteales; family Proteaceae; genus Macadamia; species Macadamia integrifolia. The sequence continues at coordinate 20,060,684 of NC_056569.1, forward strand.
TTCCTTTGATTTTTCTTGATTCTAACACTATAAGGCTTGGTTCTGGTATCAATTGTTGGGTATCCTTTACCATATTAAACATATGAATAACCCTATAGTTTTAGTATGCAAGAATCATAAAAGATATTTAATCATGGGTATAGTCCCTAAACTAAGATCAACAAAGTACTCCCTTCATAGATCTTAAAATACATAACCATATAGATTTACCATATCTGTAGTAATCAATGGGACATCCATGACATAAACCATAAATGGGAATAGAGAAGTACCTGTGTAAGTTTAGAAGCCCCATGTGTATGGATCATGAACCTCTGTCCTATGTGGTTAAACATTACTCCCATGAAGATGACAATGATGAACTACACAAGTGGAGTCCTTCTACTGAGATCTTCTACAACATCTTACTCTAGGGTTTCCTCTCTTTCTGTGCACTTGCTCTTATGAGAAAGCCGTGCTCCCAAAACCAATAAGGCATTAAGTAATGACTGCAGGGACCGTCAGTATTCTATTTATAATAGAATCCCTAAAACCCTATTCCACTCTCACAATGGAAAGAGTTAAGAGTTTCCTAATCAGAGTGGGTCTATAATTGCTGGGGCCCAATGGATCAATCGGTATCAGTTAAGCCCATATAAAAATCCTAACATTACATTCATTTCAAGCATCAAGCATGTAAGGTCAACATTAATAACAAAGAAGACCATTTGCAAGAAGACAATAGTAATAATACAGATCATTGTAATAGTGTAAACTATACACAAAGCACTTCATTGCATGCACATACTTATGCATTAGCATAAGTGCATCATCAATTCATCATGACCTAGAATGACCACATATGATGCCAAATAACTAAGCCTTAAGACCCAAAGTGTGTTGACTATGCCAAACCATAACCATTGTTGGATTAACAATAAGGTCCACAAGGAGATTTTAGTTATTTTTAATGATTGAATTTAATGACATTTTGTTATGTAAAAGTGTAGAGCAACGAGTTGTGGAGACAACACAACTTGAATTGGGTTAATTCGATCCTAAACGAATAAGTTATACCGATTCTGTACAGACACTAATGTAGGCCGAAATCCAAAGGTCTACTGGTAACTATCGGTTCTTGTCAGGCTTTGACAAAAAGACGCCTATCGGTAACTATAGGAAGCCTCCTGATAAGTCCTCCAACTAACTAAATGTCCACTGGATGGTTTAAATATGTTCCAAAAGCTAATTTGACCACTCTAGTGACGATATTTCTCCAACAATAACATCAACCAATAATTGCCAGTAAAGCAAAAATATGTTTGTTAAAGGACCTTCTTATCTTGTAACAAGATTGTATGAATCCTCTTACCCTTAAAAGAGTTTGTAAAGGGAAGAACTACTAGATAACTCTTAAGGTGATCTTGTGAGGAGTGGACTAAACTCAGATTGAGTCGAGCCGCTACAAATCTATATGTCTCTTGTGATTGTATTTTGTATTTGCTTAAATCATATACTTGAAGTTTAAGAAATAAAAAAAGTTTAAATCCACTAGTGATAACTTATTCACACTCCTCTAAGTTATCCAACACATGATTTGTCCTATGTTGAGTCAAACACAACCTAGTCCACATTTGATATGAATTTATTTCACTTTTGGATTGATTTAATGACATAGTCAACAAATAGATTATTAGTTAACAAATTGAAATTGTTTTAATTGCATTAATATGAAATACTCAAGCATAAGAAATCCATTTGGTAGTTCCATTTATTAGAATAAATTCTTTATATTTCTTTGTGGTGGGGCTGGAAAAGGGGTGGTGGTGGCGGTGGCGATGGCGATGGCGATGGCGGTGGCGGAGGCAATGGCGATGACGATGCTAGTAGCCATAGTGGAATGGAAGTGGTGGTAGTGGTGGTGGGGGCATGGTGGTGGTGAGACCATTACAAGAAAAAGAAGGGTGGTGTTTCATTTTCAACATAAAATTACTGTTTTGCCCATCGAATTAATCATGTGCTCGTTAAAAGAGCAAGAGTGAAATCAATTTTGCTATCAAATTTGGAACAACTCCTTAGCTATTTCTGAATTTCTATTTTATTAAAATAAGATGAAAAAAAATCAAATAAAACATTTCCTAAAATAGAAATCAGGCTCCAGTCATGTGTCGACATGCACTTGATTATGTTCACCGTATCAAGTCCTCTTTCTTTGACGCGCACTCTATATCAAAGTTCATACTTTTAACATCAAATAAAGCCTATCCAACATCGAAACTAAGTTTTTCCATATTTTTAGACTTTTCTAAGGATTTTGTTTTAATCAGGAGTTATGGGAAATCCTCGGAGACCTAGAAGTAGTCTAGGTTCATTCCTCCCCCTTTAGCCTTCAAATCTTACCTAGTGAAAGGATCACAACATTTGAACGTTGAAGGACGTCTTTGACTTAGGAGAGAGGTTAAATCTTGTTTCTAGAACACTTATAATTCGTTTAGAAATTAGGGTTTCAAAATTCACTCTCAATTGGAACTTTGGAGGGTATAAATTGCTCCTAGGTCACTGGGGCTCCGGATGGAGGTTTTTCAGTGATGTCTCTCAAATAAGCTCAACTAACTTTTGACACATGTGTCCTCCTACTTTCCCTATCCGCGTTCGCACTAGGAACCTTCAATTGGTGTTTAATGGATCGCTTGTTTGCCATTGGTGCTATGTAGGTGGTAGTGTTCTTGATTGCAGCTGCTAATCGAATAGTTCTGCTCCTGGTTTCCGTCGGATCCTTCCCTTATTTGTTACTTTAGCCCCACAGTGGATGCCAATCTATTGCAGTTTGGTTGCATCCGTCTTCCTCGGCTTTAGACCTAAAATAAGAGAGATAAAAATAGATAGAAGAGAGGGCTAGAGATGTGCTCCGGAGAGAACTCTCCGATGCCAAAATCAGTGTGGAGCAACAAATGTGAGTTCTAAGACCAAGCGCGAGAAGAAGGGTTAAAGAGTGTATTTGCTTTACCTTATGTCTGTTTCATTATTTATATTGGTAGACGAAAGTGGTAGTATGCATTACATACTTCGAGTGGTGCATTTTAAATCGCTACCAAAGAAATAATATCTTAGTTGCTTGATTATGACATTCTTCCCTTGTACGTTCTCATGAGAGTCTCTTTACATGTGGCATAGTCCGATTGGATAAAATCATATGGAGGAGATGATGGTCTTTCTCTTTAGTACCTTAACGGGTGGCGTATTCTGATAGGTGGGGTGTTTACACCTATACTAGATGCCCCCCCCCACTCCTTTTAGTCCAAGTGGAGTAAATAGAGTGAGACATTATTCTGTAAGTTAGCGCCACATGTCTTTCGCTTAGCACGTGATTATCTCATACCCGTGTGATGTATACTTGATGCCCCCCACTCATTTTAATACAAATGGAGTAATATAGAGTGACAAGATGTCTTCTTGAGCAAGTTTCTTCCCTCATCTTTTTAGTGGGAATCCAATTAGTGTTTCAAATCGTCATTAATGGGATGTGACAAGTTACCTATCTGATGGTAAATTTATGTGGATTTGAGATTAATTCTCGATGCTCTGAATAGAATATTTTCAAAATGGGTTTTAGGGTCTTTTAATGCTTTTCTTTCAACAACGCATATCCTAACTCAACCTAATTCATCTTTCACATTTCTCCTTCAAACTTTTTCTTTGTTCAGAGAGCTTCGCTGTGGATTTACCCTTCAAGATTTCATCTTTTCCCTTTGGTTATTCGACATATATTCTTCTCCAATTCCTTTATTTAACTTTTGAACACGTATGAAAAAAACTAATGTAGGGCCTAGCCGTGTAATGCTAACAAGAGATCAATTTTTAAGGAAATGGTGCTAGTTGACTTTAGGTTGGGTAATGGTGGTATGGAGGATTCTATAGCCAATGACTTCAGTGAAAGTAACAATGCTCCACCTCAGACAAGTTAAGGATGATAGACAGAGTCTATCATAACTGTAAAAAGGGAACCTGAAGATGAGCGTTGTCGATTGAGTTTTAACACTCTTATGGGATTGAGAGTGAGGTATCACATTTCAGTTTATGGGTCTGAGGTTGCACTCAGATGACGAGAGAGCTTGCAATGAGTTTGACTGAGAGGTTTTCCTATATGGGGATTCCCTAATCATTGGGCTTCGGTTTCCCTTCTGCCCCTCCATTGCAACAATGTTGACTACTATGGGATTGCTCTTGCTCAACTCACTAAACTTATGGAGGTCCTGGGATTTATTCTTCTTTGTTCCAAGTTGGGGAGGAGTCCGGTACTATCCGTTTTTACTTGCTGTTTTTACTTGAAGAGGTAGTGGAAACATTATGCCTGATATGTCATTACCAACGACGTCGTAGTTAAGATTGTGGAACTCCCACGTAAAGTGTATGATTGGAAGAGAGCTTCTTTTTGGCTAGTGGGAGCGTACTCTCTGACTTTTCAAAGCATCAACACCTGATCGTTGTCTCTACACTAGGTGCAAAGTACTTGATATTGATAATTCTGAGACCAATGACATAATAAAAGACAATAGCGATCTTATCTTGATTCTAGAGTTAGAGAATGAGAATTTATTGAGTGATGCTGGCTTGCGTCTAGGTGGAGTTTTACCTCCCTTAGTACATTTTTTTTTGTGATATGTTCTCTTTTTTTTTTTTTAAGTAATCTCTTATGCCCTTTTCTATATAAAAGTTTTCTCACAAACAAGCATTACAGGAACAACAGAGATTATGCAAGGCGAAGACCAATGTTCAGGATTTTGAAAGACAACATTCAACTTGATGACAGGCTATAGGCAAGAAAACTAAGAGAAAAGACATCACGATTCACCATCATTCATGGGATATTATATAAACAATCATTTTCCACACCACTTTTAAGATGCTTGCGCCTGTTGGAAGTGGATTACACTTTATAGGAAGTTCATGAAGGAATATGTGACCAACACTTAGGAGGAAAAATTTTCCGCATAAAATGCTTCGTTAGGGATATTATTGGCAAACAATGCAACAGGAGAGAACAAAATTTATAAAGAGGTGCCCAAATTGTCAAGTTTTCACTCCCATCCCCCATCAGTCTGCCGCATGACTAAATCACTCGTGAACCCCTTGCCTTTAGCTATGGGGATATGGGCATTGTCAGTCCCTTTTCAGTGGTTAAGAACCAGAAAGTTTGTACTAGTAGCAATAGATTATTTTACCAAGTGGGTGGAGGTGAAATCCTTAGTAGAAATTACAGAAAAACAGAAAAAAAAAAAAATGGAAGAATTCTTCAGCACATCAATCATCTATTAGTTTGGAATCCTAAAAACATTGATCATAAATAATGGGAAATAGTTCGACAACCCGAAGTTCCTATATTTATGTTCTACCTATGGGATTGAGCATAGAAGGTTCTTAATGGCTTACTCCCAGAGTAATGGACAAACTGAGGTAGCCAATAAGACACTTCTGGACGACATCAAGAAGAGATTGGAATTTGCCCAATGGGTTAGTGAAATCCCCAAATGTACTATGGGCTTTCCAAATGACATGCAAGATGACCATTGGTGATACCCCCTTCATGCTAGCCTATGGAACTGAGACAATGATACTGGTTGAAGTCGGTATCAAATCTTTTAGGGTGTAAAACTATAATGAAGTTGCAAATGAAGACGACTGCTCTCTAACTTCATCGAGGAAGTCAAGATTCGTACACAACTCGTCTTACAACTCAAAATTCAAATAATGCCTCTTTAGCCCCGAAAACTTAATCCTTCAAAAATTTGAAGCCTCCTGACCTAGAGATGTAGGAAAGCTCGCACCAAATTGAGAAGTCCCTTACCATGTGGTAGGAATTGTCCATCTAGGAACGTACCACTTGACATTTTAGAAGGAAAGAGATTAGAGCGTGCATGGAACTTCAAAAATAGGTGTAAGAGGAATGAAATGATATAATTTGAATGACAATTCGGTTCTTACGATGTCTCTTTGGAGAATGAGGTGACAGTTCCTTTAATAAAACCAAAGACAATAACTTTATTGATGGAGCTATTTATCTTTTTTTTCTTTATTTATTTTCCTATCTTCTCTCTCCTCATCTATTTTCTTTCCTCCTACTGTGCACATATTATTTGGTATCATAGCTCAAGCATGGTGACCACTAGCAGAATTTGTATGTATTCTCTAACACCCTTACCATTCACATATCATCAGTATTTACAATCCCATATCAATCATATAGGGGGCTGATCCCACATTGATTTCACAAAGTGAATTGATGAAAATTAATATGGTTCTAGGTTCCCTCACCTTGCAAGTTGTTTTATGGGGTTGAGCTCTTTCAAATCGGAATAAAAATGACTACTCAAAAATTGTGTTCGGAGGCCCAATACACCCCTTAAATATGGGAATTTGACTTCTAAATTCGTCATCTTTCATTCATTGGACAACCATTTCCGAAAAGGTTGTATGGCTCCCATAACTCCACCCAGAGTCTAAGGTATCGACCTTCAGAAGTTAAGCAGGAAAATTAGTATATATTTTCCTGATCAAGTGAACTTTTATTGGTCCAATCGATATAGGAACTCTGAAAAAATATTCTATATTATCATTATATAAGTAATACAAAATATATCAAAATTACAATTTTCACCACAAGCTTCCAACATATTCCATTAATCTCACCTTCCTAGTTATAGGTTCATAGCAATAGTCCCAAGAAACACGCATTTCCTCCACTTGTACAATTCCAAAGGTAACAAGCACTTTCATCCTCTTATAATGATGTCCAGGAAAAATCGGGTCCAAACTCTAATTTTGGCAACACATTGTATCATTAGAAAGAGTCTATGTACATTAGCAAGAACCAAAACCTCCCTTTCCCAAATTTATATGGATCCCAAAATTTCTAAAATGGTAATACACTTACTAATTAACATTTACTACAAAAAAACAAAAAAAAATTGCTCATTGCATGCACCCCGACAAAGTACAGATTTTGACTCAATTCTATGCTTAGAACTAAGTTGGTATTAAAACTGATATTTTTACTAAATCCAAATGAGTTTGGTCATTTTGATGTGTTTGGTTACATAATTCTATAGAAAGTCTTTCTAGTGAAAGCAATTCTCTTTTTTATTTTATTTTATTTATTTATTTATTTTTTTTTTTTAAATTGTTTAGTTGTTTTGAGTTGTTTCTACTTAGAAATACTAATTCATTTGAAACTTCTCTCTGAAGATAAATAGCTTCATATGAGAAATAAGGTAATAGAAAAACTCATATTTGACACACATAATCCTAGCCCTCATATAAATAGTCCATGTTAAGTGGTGATTCAAAAGAATCACAAAAATCGGGAAAGCAATCTTCTTCCTCCCATTGAAGCTCAAGAGGGCCCATGGTGAGACCTCAACACCGACCACGACTAGACCTCCTTGCTGTCCCCATGGCTTCTCTGCTTTTTGGATTTGGAGCTCCAGTTTCAGTTTTCTGAGTACTAATTTGACCGAACCTTCGCCAAGCTTATTGGAACACCTGTGGATTTTCATCTTTTCATTCTCTTTGAAGGTTTCTGATTGTTCTTTGTATTCGACCAGTACTTGGGCAATGTCAAGTATCAAGTATGATTCTCTTCTCTTAGGTTCTATACTTTTGCCCTAATTTCATTCTTTTGACCTGACGATTCTGGAATTTTGGGTTTGAACTGAGAAATATCGTTTTTTAGGGTTTTGGTTTTGGAACGGATCGGGAAATTGGAATGCTCCTCTCTGTGTTAATTTTTTTAACTTCAGGGTAGTTTTTGTTGAGATTTCTGTGTTTTTATGTAGTTTGATTGCCGATCTAAGTTTTTCTGTGGGTTTGCCCTTAACAAGTATAAATTTCAGAGCTGATGATGCTTACCCTGTATCAGAGGATAATGGCAAACCATATAATTAACCTTACAATGATTCAAAATCTTTGTCTGGGCTCTGATGATGCTTTGTATTGATCAAACCGGATGCTGCTCATCTTTTTTTGCCTTCTCACCTGTAAATGGTTTCACCTCAAATGAATCTCCGATAAAAGCTCTAGCAACCTGATGCATTAAAGTTTCAAGTGATCAGTAAGATGGTTATGAAGAATATAGAATATTTCTAAAGTGTAGAGATCTGAATTAGTAGTGGTTCTTATGTTTTCTCTCTCAGAGGGTAGCATGATGGCTAGGAAATTCATATTGGTTGTAGTGTAAAATGGGAAATCCCCTTTTTTAGCACTAATGAACTTAGGTGATGTGAAAGGGATATGTAATTTACTTGTTAGGTGTAATTACTTAATATCAGTCCTTGTGATTCAAAGTTAAATTACTTGGATAAGAGTGAGGTAGTGAGCCATGCTCATATTTTATTTTTTTAATTCAATTAATCTGTTGGATGGGCTTTTGGAAATGGTGCTTATTTCCCTTGTTAGGAGATACATTATAAGAATTGCTTATTGAAAATAGGAATATCTGTATCTCATTATATATTGAATTGGAGATATGTGGTAGGGAGAAGACATGGATGTTTACTGTTATAGGCTGGTTTTTGTCAATCAAAACTAGGAGTCCTACTGTTGAACTACTGTGAACATGGATTTTTTTTAATCAATTCAGCATTTTGTCAGGCTAATCTTTTTGTATAAGTTTTACAACTTTGTGAGGATGTTCATGTTATCTATCTATTAACATGAACTATCAGGAGGAGGTAAAACTTATGAGGTGAAGATTTTTGTTGGGGTAACCATACAGTTTTTTTGGATTGATTCTATAGAATCATTTTTAGAGATTTAGGCTAATCAAACAGTTTTCAGGTAGACTTACGTAACAGATTTATGGGTAACCAAATAATTTTTGAAAAAAAAAAATAATAATAAAACCGAATCAACAGAAACACTCTCCATAGACTCATTGCCAAATCTGAAATATAACTCCTAGGAATTATGTAGCCAAACACATCTTAGGGTTTTACTAACCTAATTAGGGTCATCAACAAGAATCACAGTAAAACTCCAAATCTCAGACTGGTTTTGAAGCACCCCAAATTCGGGTTCTAACATTGTTTCAAAAACTACGCATAAAAAAACAAAAAAAAAGATATGGATACAGTATACTTCAAATGGTCTCGAAACGTTCCCAAATATCCTACCAGAAAAAAAAAAAAACAAAAAAAAAGAAATGTTCCAAACTACGAAAACATGGAAATATACCCTTTGAAAGGATCTGAATCGGTTGATTGTTCTGTGTAACAAATAGCTGAGCCGAGCGAGCCAGAGACCCACCCAGCGGTTGTACACGTGATTTGACGCGATCCCGTAGAGCCGTCGTCCGAGTTCCAGGGGTTTGGCGAATAGAATAGCTAACTTAAAAGCCGGAGGAGTAGAACTGGCAAAATTGCACGGAGAAGAGGGTTCTGGGCAAGCAAGCCTACTTCGTATAGCACGAACTTACATAAATAGACTGGGAACCGCATAACTTGTAACGGACGGGAACCCCCGTTGTTTACTTTTCACTCTTGCTTTCTGAATTGGTTCGCTCTCTTTCTTTCTCTCCCTCTCTCACGAACTCCTACAGAGTACTGATCGTTGCTCTGTGATTACCACAGGAGTAAAGACAGAAGCGAAGAGGAAGAATGTCGAAGAAGAAAGCTTTCAGCGGCTCCACCATGACGCTGAAAGACTTTCATGGCGGCTCCATCCCCTCTGATCTTCCGCTACCTTCTGCTCCCGGAGTGTAAGTTCTGCAATGAATTTCTTTTATCAAATACTTACATTTTTTTTTTTTAATATCGATCAAAAGTTAATAGGAAAAATCACATTTTTTTGTCTGATTTTTCGAATCTGTCCGAAAATTTGGTCGAAATCTCCCTCTCAGAGAATCCATGTAAGTCGAATTATATCATTGGCTTGGGCATTCGTATTCCTTCTGTTATTTTTAAATTTAATTATTTTGTTGTCAATATATCTGGACATGATAGATTTCTTGATTGCTATTCTGGTTCTAAATTTATACCCTATTCCCAGCATTGTAAGACCTTCCGATCGTCCTGGTTTCGACCGTCAGATGCCGACCTCCTGGGGAAACCCTATGGGCAGATCCGATCATCGTTCGAGGCCAGGATCTTCTGGTGCAACTCGCAATTTTGACGAGAAAGCTTCTCTCCTGTCGCACCCTACACACATCGGCCGGAACTTCGATGAGGATGAACGCAAGCCATTGGATGGCGTGTCTGTACCCCGTCGAACCGTCAGTGATGAAAGCTCAGTTCCTCCTGGTCGTCCAGAACAGAAGGCAGATTCTATGTCTGCTGGGAAGCTCACTGGGAAGATTTCAACCTCTGTTTCTCACTCACCAGGTGTGTCACCCAGTTCATTCCCTGCGAGATTCACTGGAGCAGCGGCGACGGGGATGAACTCGCATATCCAAGCTGGTACTAACGGTCAGGCTTCTGCTAGTTCCCATCCAAATGCGTGGGGGACAAGGAAGGAGGTTGTCGGTGTCTGTGAGCCGGTGCCTTCAGCTGCCTTGTCTGGTCCTAGTGTTATCACCAGGTTTGCGCAAGCTAGCGCCCTTGAGAAGGTATCATCGGGTAGATGGCAAACTAAGCATCCGATCCATCATTCTCCTGATATTGAAGTAATTAGATACTCTGACTCAGAGAGTGATTTTCACTTGAAAGCTAACAATGCATGTATTGGTATTGCCCCATTCAGTGAAAGGGGTGACCACGATGCAATGCGTGGAAGGTATACTGAAAGGGGTCACATTGCTGATGATGCTGCCCACGGTAGTGGGAGGGAATTGCCAGATTATGAGAGGCTGAGGTCTCCCTTGTATCTGGAGGCAAAAGACAGGGTGAGGTCTTCGATATATCCAGAAGTAAAAGATGGGAGCTTGCCAATTTATCCCAATGCTGTTCGGCCTGCTTCCACTGAGGGTAAATTTGCTGGGTCCCAAACTCCAGCACCAATGTCTCCAGAAGTATCTGAGAGGCCTAAACTGAAGCTCCTTCCTAGGTCAAAGCCTTTGGATACTTCAGAAGCACCAGCTGTGGAATTTAAGGAGCAGGTATTTGGTTGATAAATTATTTGAGCTTTCTTGCATTCTTTTTTGAGATGACTGTAATGTAAAAGCTTGCCTTATGTGGAATCTAGGGGTACCAATCTGTTCATGTGGAAGTTATCAGTGAATCATTTGCAAATGCAAATCCTCCAAAACCAGGGTCAGCTGGTGCTGAAATGGGGATCCAGACAGTTGAACGCCCCAAATTGAATTTAAAACCCCGTTCACAACGTCTAGAACAAGCGCAAGAAGCTGCTGAAAGAGAGAGGTTGGTAAACTTGTTTGCAGCTATTTTCCATAGTTATCCAATTTTGGAAATAAAAAAAATCCATAAATGCATGTAGTGTTCATGTTCTTTTATCCGAGACCTTCCTAAAGAATGACATAAGTTTATATCAAATTGGATATAGGATCTGAAGTGAAATACATTTGAATGAATTAAGTCAATGATAAGAGTTTTGATATTCTTTTTGAACTTCAATATTCTGTTTTTGTTTCAAGGATAGTGAGATAAATCCATACAATAAGTTATAATATAAATTTAAACTGAAATTTGATATAGGAGAATAATTGAAAATAATTGGGAGAACAGAGGGAAAGGATTAAAAAAATTTCATGACACTGTGGTAGCTTTTATGAGTTAGTAGTTGTGTTGAGGGCACAGTGCTATGGAGTTGTGGACTGTTAGATTGGAGTCAATTTAGCATCCATATGTATGTATATTACATAAATACCTGCTAAATGGCTAAAATGCCTTCCTAATTAACTGATTAGTGGTGGAACCTGCTATTTTTTTTCCTAAACTATGAAGAAGAAAGAGAAGGATAGATTAGTAAAGAGGAAATGGGAAATGAGGAGAGACATTGCAACATTACTGTTATCTGAGTTGGATTCTATTCTTAGCTGGAAATAATTTCTCTACAGAACACTTGCAACTTAGCAGGTATTTATGACTGAGGGAATGCTTTTACTGGGATAGGGGTTTCAATCTCCTATAGGTAATCCTTGCTGGTGTCCGTCATAGAATACAAATTCTTTTTACCGAATAATGAAATCATCTGTAAGAAAAAACCTATCTTCTTTGATGTCATATTCATTGGAATAAAGGGGAAACGAGTGGGGTAGCACAACTACCAACCTTCTTGCTGGAATTCATTGCACTGCTAAGGTCTTACCGTCACCTTTTTTGTTTATTAATAGTGGAATGATTTGAAGGTGATATAGATGGAAGTGACCAGTGGGCAATCCTGTGGCGCACTGGTTAAGTTGCATTATTGCAACATGTTAGTCACAGGTTCAAACCTTGGAAACAACCTCTCCTGCGAAGCAGGGGGTAAGGCTGCGTACATTTGCCCCTCCCAGACCCTGTAGTAGCGGGAGCCTCGTGCACTGGGTTGCTCTTTCTTTATAGATGGAAGTGGCCATTTTGAGATTTTAAATAATATAGTCAAGTAATATAATTTTTTAGAATTCTGTACATGTCTTATTCAAAATCTATCCATATAAATGAAAGAAATGTCATAGAAAATAGGAGAGGATTAATCTAGGGGAAATTTTTTCTTTGCACTATAGGTTATAAGTGGGTGATCATAGAAACAAATCCATTTTTTATTTATGAACTCACACTGAAAATGCACCACACTTGTTTTTTGATTTTTCTTGTGGAGCTGGTATTCCACCTAGGTTCAGACGAAGTGTTCTTGATAATTTTCATTTTTATTTATTCTTTTTAATGTGGTGTTGATTGGTGGGGTGGAAATATATATGAAAGTTGCCTCATTTTGTGTCATTCGTTATCTATGCATTCCTTTTTAGATCATTCATTAGTCTATTCTTTGGGATGCACAATTACGGGATTCAGATTGAAGGAACTAAAAGAGCTTGGGGCAGGCCTAAAAAACCCTAGGAGAAGTAGTGAGGAAAGATAATGTATGATTGAATAACAGGTGATCCAATCCCAGTTAGGATCTTCAATACAATCAATAAATTCCAGGTTCAAGGAACAAATTAGAAACATAAACAGAAAAGTTAGGGAAGCGGAAGAAGAAGAAGAAGAAGGGGATAGGGGGTATTCTATCTCAGACTTGGGTCTCTCAACCATGGCGTCTCACCACTACGGCCTTTCACCACCACTGCTTCTCACAGCATTCATGGTTTTAAGACCAGAACTCTCTTTTTTTTATTCTAAATCATTGGTTATAGAATCCAGCCACAACCTTGTATTTATAAAGTTGGAAACTGATTACATCATTCTGGAACTTTTTCTTTAATTAAAACAATTACAAAGCAACACAATCCTAATCTAAGTTGACATAACTAGAACAGAAAGCGACAACTCATCATCCCTTGAAGAAATCTCCCATGCAATAGAACCCTTGTTTCTCTTCATCCCTTAAAGTTGACATAACTTTTTCTTCAATTCAACCTCCACCAGCTGGCCATGGGGCCCGCACGATCTGAACACTAGCAAGGAAATCTGGGAAATATATCTCTATTAACTGCTGGGTGATACTCTATCCAAATCTGGAAAATAGAACCCTTCCTTAAATCAGAATTTCCTCCTAATATATATCCACACAAGCTATACTGTCTGGATTTAGATCCTCTCCAGCTGGGGGGGTGGCTGGCTGGAAAGGGACCTGCAAGACACAAAGCAGGAGAGAAAAAGTGAAACCCCTTGTTTCCCTCTCCTATTATGTGTCTTGCTGGTCCCGCTCCAGCCAACCCCTAGTTGGAGAGGATCTGAATCCATAAAATCTCCTTTGGCTATTCACCACGCAAGGACCCACAGAATATCTGGAAATTAATCTCCTTGAACTGCTTGAGATTTCCAAATAAATCTGGAAATAATCCTCCTTGGTTATTCTCCAATCTCTTCACCATTCGAGTAGTGGGGCTCATTAAGGTTGTCATTCATAACCCAAATTAGTGCTGGTCGATGGCCTTCTTAGTTGTTGATGAAGACAAAAATTTGGGCAGATCTCTGCCATTGATATACATCAAGACATGCATAGTTTAGGTCTTGATTCTAATATGACCTCGAATAGAGCTGTTTGGAGGGCTAGGATCCATGTAGCTGACCCCATTTAGATGAGATATGGCTGAGGAGTTGTGTTGTTGCGGTATTCTTTTCTTTTTACTATTATTTTTAATATTTTGTCTTTGCTCGGATCCATGTAGCCGATCCCATTTAGTTGGATAAGGTTGAGTTTGTTATCATAGTTGTCACAGCGTCGAATCGATCAAAGGCGGTGGAGGGGTGGCTAATCGATTTGGCGATAAATCGCCCATTATAGCGTTGCCATGGCGGTCAAATCGCCCATGTGTCATTTTTTATTTTTCCTATTTTCTAAAGTTATTTAGTATGCTACTTTTTTATTTCCCATATTCTCTAAAGTTATTTAGCATGCTACAAGCCTACAATATATACCCTATAACATATAAAACCAACATTAAGCAACATCAAATCATCAAAAATCAATATAGCCCTATCAAAATCACCCTGCATTTTACAAAAAATTGACCGCCTAGTGAATCAGGCGTGACTTGGCGTCCATGGTGGTGCCATGGCGACTGCCATTTGTGAGTCACGTAAATCGTAGCATTGCCATGAACTTTTTTTTCCGCCAGGATGCCAAATCGCCGCCTTGGTGACGCCATGACAACTATGTTTGTTGTTGTTATTGTCCCTTTTAGATCTGGATCAGGGAAAGTAAGTCTTGAAATCTGATTTTAATGATTCAGTAATAGTTAAATCTTCTAATGAGATGGTGAGAGACTAGTGGCTTTGCTATTACTTGAGCTATATAAAAGAGGTTATTAATAACCAAAAGTCTTCTTTAACTGCTCTTAATTGCGCTCTCTGTTTAAATGTCCATATTAGCAATTTAGTTTGTTATCAGATTAGACAAAGTTATCAAAGAAGTCCCTTCTTTTTTTTTTTGGGTGGGGGGGGAGGGTAATTCTATGACCCGCTATTTGTAAATTTTTGTGCTTTATCAGAATGCTTTTATGATGAGAGTTGTGGGAGGTTTGTGTTAATATTAGTCAGTGTAGCAGTCATGAATTTGTTGGGAGAAATTGAAGATAATAATCTGAAAAATAGAATGTTATGTTGAAAATTGAGTTGTTGTTCTCAAAATCTATAATCATCTCTTGCACATGATAAGCATCACCATCCCATGCGCATGACATCAATCATACCATGCGCATGACATCAATCTCAACTAGAACAGAAAATGGATTCTTGAGCCAGTAATCTTCTTTTGAGTGCGCATGATGTTTGTTACCCTATGGGATCCTGGTTCAGTCCTTGCAGCAAAGTTAGAATCCTCGATAGATGGAATTGTAGGGAGGTTAGAACACAACCAGAATTGAGTAATTTTAATAACAAACAAAGAAGTAAGAAAGATGAGAAAGATAAGAAAGATATGACTTGAAGAGTCCCACACCAAGCCTATGCTAGTATCTCACTAACCCTAGCATCACGTGAGGAACAGTGGAATAACAGCTCACAGCTATTGGCATGGAACCAAAAAATTTCATTCAGCTTTTTAACTTTCTTTAAAATGCTTACATGCAGCCCCATTTATAGTGGCTGGGAGAGTTCTAGACTCTTATTTTTAAATCCTTCTAGACTTAATGGTCTGGGCATTTCCAAGGGGACTTACATTAGGACTCTTTTCAAGATATTTAATTACTTTACATTTTCAAAGTCTTTCACAACTAACAATAAAACTAGACTGTTGATGATGCGAATCAGGTGTTCCAACAACCTGTTTCAGATTGTTTATGGGCCCACCTGAACAATTGAACTAAATCAAGCCTCTAATGGCAATTTTTGTAATTTCAATAGCAATCAAGGACATTGTGTAGGCAAAGCAACCAGTAGTGGCAATATGGGAATAAATTGGGTTTTCCAAGGTTTAAAATTTAAATAGATAGGCAAAGAAAAGAGGACATAATTAAGATTTATAGTTTAGGGGTAAACTAGGAAGGGACTTGAAAATAGGGATTAGAGAGGATTATAGAGGAAGGGGAGGGTAAATATGGAATGAAGAATAAAATGGGAGAATGAATCACTCACCTATTTATAATAAACTGAAATAAAAATTTTCCTAATTAAAATCGAAGACTGAAATGGAAATAAAATCTCCTAATTATCCTTAAACCTAGACCGACAAAAATAGAAATACAATAAAACTCAAATTGTGAATTCCCTACTTGTCTAATTACTACCCAAAAATAAAAAAAATATGTTATTTTCCCCAAACAAAATAAATCCTAAATAATGAAAATATCCTATTGAACCTAAAAACCCAATTGAACCCGGGTTATCTCGTTCTAAATTGTCAGACAGGTCAATCTGGTTCAGCCACGATTTTGCATCAATTGACCATCCCTAAGACTTCACAACTTTAGATGACTAGATACGACCAATTAAATTTGAATGGGCCACTTATCCCTTATATATGGGCTTTCAAAATAGGCCCACTACATTAGTAAACATAAAAATTCCAAGCATATTATCTATATAACCTATTAGGCTACTTGTTTATTGAACTAGGATTTGGGTTTGTTTTGCCGTGGATCCTTGTTTTGAAAACTTTCTTGATCTGCATCAGCTCTCACTGGCTTGAAAAAAACTTGTCCACAAGTTTTGTAGTGATGACATGGTAACATTTGAGTAGCAAATTTGACCAGTCCCAAGCAGAACTTTAGTGATGTAGGGATATTAGGAATAAAGTCTTCAGCCCTAGGAACTTTCTTTTTAAAGTTGTGAGGTGGAATCACAAACTTAATAAATTTTCTGATAACAAGAATAATGTCTTGAGTTGTTATGGCTTTATGTGGTTCATTATTTTGAGATTTGTTCCCAAATTTAACTCGAATTCCCCTGTTAGAGCCTTGTCTGCTTTATTCTCTTCAACGTAGACTTCCACATGAAAATCCTCTACCTATTGGTCTTCTGTCTTAGAATCTTCAAGCATTGCCTTTTTGTCGTTATACTCCTTCAACTCCATCTTCACTTTGCGAGTGGCATCTTGGTGTTGCTGTAGTGTGCCTCTGATGCAGATACAATTGCACTTGTATGGTTGGCTAGCATGACCGGCTTTGGAAGCTAAGAGTTAAGAAGAACTGGTCCAGCCCAAGGTTTTGGTCCAACAAAGGTTGGAAATAATTAGTAGCTTATTTTGTCTTTTATTTCATGCCTTTTATTTTCCAGATTTGAATGTAGGAGTTAGGATTTCTTTCCCTTGCATTGATTTCCTTTTATTGTAGTTTCCTATTTTAGGTTAGATACTATTTTAGTTGAAATTCTAATTTCATGTCTTTACTATTCTATATATTGGCTGTAACCGATGGACAAGTTAGAGTGCTTTGATTATTAAATGAGAGTTGGTTGGATTTGTACTCTGTGTGCTACTCTGGTTTTTCCCTTCTTCGCTAAGGCCCTCCATCAACTTGGTATCAAAGCCGAAGGATCCTCATTCCTTCCCCTCCATCTCTCTTATTCCCTTCCATTCTCTGTTATGGCTTCTACCGTGACTGAAAAAAAAAAGTCTCTGTTGCAAAACAGAGAAGTCGGAACCCTAACTGCTAGGGTTGAGTAACCCAAAGAAAAAAAAATCTCTACTGCAAACAGAGAAGCCCAACTAGAATCCACTGACCTCTTCCCCCCCCCAAAAAAAAAAACTAATCGAAACACCTTCTCCAGGGTTCTGAAAAAAAAAAAAAAGAAAAAAAAAAGAGAGCAGAGAGAGAGAAGATAGAACCAGAAGACAAATAAAAAAAATAAAAGGAAGAGAAGAAAGAACAGAAGAAGAAGAAGTCAAAGTGAGGTCCAGAAAAGAGAAATACCTGAGTCGACGTTCCATACTGTGAGTGGTCTTCAGTCGAAGTTACAACCTTCCCCTTGTCGACGTCTGAAGGCCATCCTGCCGTTGGTCCCCTTTCGGTTCTACCGCTGGTTCCTTCCTCAGTCTCCTTTGCTGAGCTTTCATCTCCAAGAAGGAGAGAACTCCTCTATCGGTAAAACCCTTCCTTCATTATCCTTTGTTGTCCTATTGTTTTAGTCACATCCAAATATACCCTTGCCCATACGTAATATATTGTGAGTTCATAATTGAATTTCAGATATTACGTTACTACCATCCACATAGGAATTTCACATTAATTACCATTCTTCTATTGTTCTTTAAACCTCTTTTATTTACTATTTTGCCATCATATTTGAGTGTAATCTTGCTTATCTCCACCATGGTAGCCAATGGTGAAGTTATCCAGTTGCTGAACTCCTATAAAAAGAGCAACTAATGCGAAAATTAATGCCCTCACTACCGCTGTCACTTCTCTTAAAACAATGATGGAATCAATGGAAGTTTCTATTGAACGATTGGTGACTGCAAATAGAGGAAAGAGTCCCATTTAATTTGGGGATTCTTCTAACACCACTCCATAGGTTCCATCACGACCACTACCACCACCGCCACCACATCATACACCACCACCACCACCACCACCACCACCACTACCTTCACCATATGGAACTGGTCAATATGATGGAGCGGAACGAGCAACAAAATTGGATGTCCTTGATTTTTATGGAGATAACAATCCAAAACTGTACCTTGATTGGATTCACAGCTTAGAGACACTCTTTAGATGGTACGGGTTGACTGAGGCTCGAAAGATTCTATTGCAAAGGCTAAACTAAAAGGCACGGCTTGAGTCTGGTGGGTCAAGCAACAACAACAGAACTGAACTTGAGACATTGGTTTAGTCATTACTTGGGCTGAAATGCATGAAGTCATGAATCGAAGAGTCTTGCCTCCTGATTACAAGCAACACATGCATCTCAGGTTTGCACAGTTGAAATAGAAGAATTTGACCGTTGAAGAATATGTTGCTAGATTTTATTATTTGACCACTCGTTTTGATTTTGAGTGGGATGAAGAAGTATTTGTGACACAATCCCTTAATGGTTTGCACTCTCAACTTAGTGCTGCCCTTGCATCTAGTTGACTGCCTACAATGAATGGAAGATGCTGCACAAGTAGCATATCAGGTTGAGGAAAATTAGAAACGTGCATACAAGTGGAGGCCACTTACAGATACTTTTTCTAGGGGTCCTAGTTCTATTAAGCCACAGTCATCTCCTCAAAAAAATCAATCAACAGACCACATGCTAGTGCTTCATCTATGGCATCTTCACGACCTAGCCGGCCATGTTCTCCAGCTTGACATGATTCATACATGTCATCTTCACGGCCTAATTGTCCATACTCCCCTCCTCGCCGTGGTTCAGATAGACCTTACTCCCCACCTTGGCGTGGTTATGACAGGGACTCGGTATGTCCAAAGGAGGCTATTCAATGTTTCACATGCAAGGGGTACGGGCATCGAGCTCAATGTCCTAACTGGTTATTAGCGCACATCGACAAGGACAATTTTATACCCTATGTACCAAAAGAGCAACTGAAAATAGGAACAGTAAATTTGGAGACTGAGTGTGATCATGAGCCTAGTGGGATTAGTGATTGTGACAGTGATGGTGTGCTTCAATGCTCTATGTTATATGTCCTCTTTTTTGACTACACCAAAGGTTCCCGAGGAGGACGATTGGAGCTGTAATAGTATCTTTCAGACCAGGGTGCTATGCAGTGATAGCCTATGTAATATGGTGATCAACCCCGGCAGTTGCACTAAAGTTGTCGCTAAATATGCTGTTAGCTAGCTGAGTCTGAAAACGGAGCCTCAGCCGAACCCTTACAAGGTTGGGTGGGTGAACAACAATAATCTAAAAATTAATGAAAGGTGTTTGCTCACGTATTCCATTGGTGGACTGATGAATTAGGTGCAGTGTGATGTTTTTCCTTTGAAAGTCTGTCACATTCTTTTGGGGCGTCAATTGTTGTTCGACAAGAAAGCCAAGCACTGTGGATATGAGAATATACACTTCTTTTAGCATAGTGGAATCGAGATAAAGTTTCTTCTAGCAAAGGATCTTCCCCCTCTCAAACTCAAGAGGACAACTGGCACTTTTCTCCTCAAGCACATCGACTCTGACGGCATTCTTGGACCTTTTACTTCGAGTTCTTTTCAGCGGAGGAGAGTTGATGCAGATACAATTGCACTTGCATGGTTGGACCAGCATGACCGGCTTTGGAAGCCAAGCTAAGATAACCGGTCCAGCCTAAGGTTTTGGTTCAACAAGAATTGGAAATAATTAGTAGTTTATTTTGTCTTTCATTTCATGCCTTTTAATTTTTCAGATTTGAATGTAGGAGGTAGGATTTCTTTCTTTTGCATTGGTTTCCTTTTGTGGTTGTTTCCTAGTTTAGGCTAGATACTATTTCAGTTGAGTTTCTAATTTTGTGTCTCTACTTTTCTATATATTGATTGTAACCGATAGACAAGTTAGAGTGATTTGATTATTGAATGAGAATTGGTTGGATTTGTGCTCTGTGTGAATGTGTGATTCCCTTCCTCCTCCCTGCTACTCTGGTTTTTCCCTTGTTCCCTAAGGACCTTCATCAGCCTCGATCAAAGTACGATCACACATGCCCCTCAAAGTGGGGTTGTGATGGTGTGTTTCTAAATGATGGTTGGTTCATGATCTGATTGATGTCATTGGCTGTTGATTGGAATAGTTGTCCATCACTCCGGGGAAATATGGGATCAAACACTGCTCCATCATGGTCATACGATCAATCAATTGTTTTAACATGTCAATTTGATGTAGTTGGGTTCTTGATTTGATTCCTTATTTGCTTTCCTTTTTTGATTAGAAATAGTTTGGTAGGAAGATTGGATTTTTATTTCAATTGCTATGTAGGTTGGTTTCCAATTTATTTAGTATCTATTTTTACATTGTTTGCTTGCCTTTATATTAATGTAACCCAATGAAGAATCCAGAATTTTTGGAGAAATTAGAATTTGATAATTTTGGGTGTGAACCATGGCTGCCATGGGTGATCAATCCTCTTTTGTCCCCTTTCTAATACTTCCTCTCTTCCCTTCCATTCTCTTACTTCTTCTTACATTTTCTTCTTCATCTTCTCTGTTATTCTTCTTCTTTTTTCTTTCTTCTCCTTTTTTTGGTTTGTCTTCCCATTCCTTGTTCTGGGCGGTACCTGGAACCTTGGACAGTGACTTCAAGCTCTTTGGTGCTTTGTTGGTTTGGGCTGAAATTTATGGGGTTGCTTCCTTACCTGTAGGTGACCTAATGCCCAAGGTAGGAGTGTTTGAAGATGAGTATGCCGTGAGTTCTGAAACCTGCAAGTTGCTGGATCTGAACCCTCCGCCAGTTCTGATATCATAGAGGAAACTCCATCCTTGCACCTCCCGTTTTGGCTGAGCCTTGGCTGCAATCACAGGTTCCGTGTGCTGCAATTCTCCCTTCGAGGCCCTAGGTCGATCCATGCTGGTGTGAAAGAGCCCCAGCAAAAACTGTAGAGGCTGCCTCCTAATGTAGACTAGGGTAGGGGTCTAACCAAATCTCAATCCGCAGGAACTTTTAAACCAAAGAACAACCATAACAACCAAGGTAGGAACAATACCACAGATCAGAATAAAGGGAAAAAAATAGATCTGTAACTCAGAGTTTCGAATCCAGAAATTGGAATTTATGAGATCAGAATATAACCCAGATTAAAGGACTAAATCGGATATAGGAATACGGTCATAACAGATCATAAATTGTGAACAAACATCCACAGAAATCAGGAACAACCGGATGTGTCTATTGATCTCATATCCAATAATAAATAATACTCAGAACAGATCAGCAGTGAACAAATAGGAATGAATCAGCAGTAGTATTAGGACGATAACAGTTCCAAATCAACGATAGACACTACAGCAACAAAATAGGACTGCCCAGAACAATCGGTTCTGGTTCTGTTCTAGTAAAGTCACTAGAGGGCAAGAAAATAGAGATTTCCAATAACTTAAGAACCACAGCCAGATGGGGACCAAAACTGGATCGAGTTGCTCTTTTAATGAGGGGAACCTCTGGTCCAAATATCAGCTAAAAGTGACTAGGGGTTGAGTCAGAACAGAAGTCGATATTCCTGCCCAGAAAACCTATCGCCTGGACAGAACTGTTAAGGGAAAAGAGGTAAATACCTGTAGCAGCAGTAGACCTTGAAAGTAGACTTGAAAGAAGAAAGATAAGAAAGCTTGAAAAGACCACTCGGGCTTTGCACTGCAAAATATCGAATGGATCAAACACCACTCCCTTCCACTATGATCAAACACACAGTCTACTCAGAAGATGCATAGCAGCAACCAGCAAACAAGGTTTTTTTTCATTAATCAAATTGTCTGACTCCTAATGAGAACCCTTCCTTTATTTATAATAATGATGGGGGTTACATAATATAGAAACTAACTTTAGTTTCCAAAAACTGAAATAGGAAACTGAAAACTAGAAACTCACCTAGTTACTAAAACTGAAAATAGAAACTTACACAATAGAAAGTCCTTTAGTTACTAAAACTGGAAATAGAAACTAGGAAATAAGAAGTACTGAAATTAGAAACTAATTAGGTACTGAAATTAGAAACTAATTAACCCCATCAAAATTAACTAGTAATCCCGTATGCATCCTTAGAGCCTCTGATGTAGATAAGTCACTTGGGCTTATTTTATTGCAAATAAGCCTTGGGTTGTGTTATGTATGTGTTGGGCCTTTGATCCCATGAGTTTTCTTTGAAATTGGCCACTTTAATGGGCCTAAAATATGGGTAGAAGGTAGGAAAACGGGATTTAAGTCATTAGTTTAATTAGTTGCTATTTAATTCAATAAAGGCCAATTAGGCCATTAGTTGGTTGTAAAGTCCTATATAGACTATTAGTTAGCTAGTCCTACTCCATGTTGGAGTCATAAAATCAAGTTCTAGTCCTATTTTGAATTCCTAGTTGTAGTAGGAGTGTCTAGTCCTCTTTGGAAACTAGCTCCTAGTCTTAGTATGATTGTAAACTTCGCCTCTATAAATAGAGAGGCATATGTACCATTATAGGACAGATTTGAATGAAAAAAAATTTGTATTTATGAAAGAAAGTTTGCAACTAAATGCTTAGAGCAGCTGAGATAGATGTGGATGAGAAGCCCAGTCTGAGATAGCCACTTCCTTTATTCTTTTTCACCCTTCTCAACCCCTCTTCTATTTTATTCTTCTTTTTTATTTTATTTGCTGTAACATTCAGGAGGTATAATTCAGATTCTGATAAAAGTCTCCAGAAATCAAAACCGATCAGCAATCCTAGTGGGAATAGGAGAGAGATCGATCTCCTCTCTTTCTCTCTTCTGTACTTTGTTCAGATAGGTTTTCAATCAGAGTATTCCAGGCCTCATAAGGGTCCCACGATCCTTACCTAGTCACTGTTGGAAGCATTTAGCTGCTGTTTTTGAAGGTTCTTCCCAGTTTTCTCTCCTAGGTCAGAAAATCAAGAAAGCTTGTAACTTCACAACCAGCCATTAGAATCCTCCCAACTTTGGGGGTTTTTGTACCCTCCTTAGGGACTATCTACGCACAAGAGTGCAACTCAATCGGACTCCTACAGCCCTGGTTGCACCTCTCTCTAGCTCTATAACAGGTCTTTCTCTCTCCTATCGGGTTGGGTTTTGGGCTGGTTTTTCTCCTATATGAGTATTGTATCCTTGGGGGTTTATTTGAAGGTATTATTTCTTTGTTTCTTGCTCCTATTTGTATTGTTTGGGGTTATAAACTGTTGGGGTAGTTTCTTGTAATCTACTCCTGCATTAAGTGGTATCAGAGCTACGGTTGAAGAAAGCTCCAAACAATTAACCGAAGATGGTTCCATCAGTTCGTTACTTCGCTGGAAAAAGGGATACATTCTACATCCTTGATTGGTTAGATTCTCTGGAGGAATATTTTGACTCCTATAACTTGACAGAGACACAAAAGCTTCAAGTTGTTTGTTTCTAGTTGATTGGTCATGCTAGAGATTGGTGGAGAGTCTATGAAAAGCGACTCCGAGTTCAAGGCCATGAGCCTAGGACTTGGGAGGAGATGAAGTACGAGTTAGTGACACAATACCTCCCTGTATATTTCCAAAGAAGGCTCTTCAATCCACAGGATTCCCATCAGAATACATCCACTGCTGCCCAATCCTGCCCAATCTAATGATCAGCCACGTTATTTTCATGGAGAATTCCTTGAATGGATGCGTGAATTGGACATGTACTTTGACAACTACCACTTAACAGAGACACAAAAACGCCAATATGCATGTTCCTAGATGAGTGATTGTGTTCGAATGCAATGGAAAGTCCGTGAAAGGCAACTTCAAGCTCAAGAATGTAAACCTAGAACGTGGGATGAGATGCAGTATGAGTTGGCAGGCATGTACCTATTTGAGCATGAACGAAGTAGGTACTTCCTTCCACCAGATGTCCAAATGCCACCCACAATTAACAAGAGCATGAAGGAATTATCAGCGTCTATTGCAAAGGAGCAACAAGAGAAGACGCCTATGACCAGTGAACTAGAGTCAAAAGTTGAGGTTAGTGTTAAAAATTTTTCAGCCATTCCTATTGTTGAGGAAGAACTAGTCATTGATGTTCCCATCAACGAGACTCATGTGGGAGAAGTAGAAAGCAACAAGGTTGCCACAATAGACAATGAGTTTGAGACTAGGGAACTTGACACTACAACAACTATGATGATTGTGAACAGTCAAGAGGAAGATCCTAAGGAGTTCAAGATTGAAGTTGTGTTTGAACCATCAATGGAACCGATTAGGAACCACTAGGTAGATGAACCAAAAGAGCTTTATGTTGCATTGAAGTTAGAAGAGATCAAATGTGCATATGTACATGACCCTATGGATACATCCGAAGATGTTGAAGTTGAGCATGTGGAGTTTGTGATCCCATTAAAGTATCTTGAAGATCGAGCTCCTCACATTCTAGATTACATCTTTATCATCAAAGAGCTACCTGAATTTTTCTACGGCTTGAAGAGGGACGTGCACCATGATATAATCACCCTCACACTCTACAAAATTTGAGGACGAATTTTTTCTAAGAGAGGGTGAGTTGATGTAGATAAGTCAATTGGGCTTATTTTATTGCAAATAAGCCTTGGGTTGTGTTATGTATGTGTTGGGCCTTTGATCCCATGAGTTTTCTTTGAAATTGACCACTTTAATGGGCCTAAAATATGGGTAGAAGGTAGGAAAACGGGATTTAAGTCATTAATTTAATTAGTTGCTATTTAATTCAATAAAGGCCCATTAGGCCATTAGTTGGTTGTGAAGTCCTATATGGACTATTAGTTAGTTAGTCCTACTCCATGTTGGAGTCATAAAGTCAAGTCCTAGTCCTATTTTGAATTCTTAGTTGTAGTAGGAGTGTCTAGTCCTCTTTGGAAACTAGCTCCTAGTCTTAGTATGATTGTGAACTTTCCCTCTATAGATAGAGAGACATATGTACCATTATGGGACAGATTTGAATGAAAGAAAGTTTGCATTTATGAAAGAAAGTTTGCAACTAAATGCTTAGTGTAGCTGAGATAGTTGTGGGTGAGAAGCCCCAGGCTGAGATAGCCACTTCCTTTATTCTCTTTCACCATTCTCAACCCCTCATCTGTTTTATTCTTCTTTTTTTATTTTATTTGCTGTAACATTCAGGAGGTATAATTCAGATTCTGATAAAAGTCTCCCGAAATCAAAACCGATTAGCAATCCCAGTGGGAATAGGAGAGAGATCGATCTCCTCTCTTTCTCTCTTCTGCACTTTGTTCAGCTAGGTTTTCAATCAGGGTATTCCAGGCCTCATAAGGGTCCCACGATCCTTACCTAGTCACTGTTGAAAGCATTCAGCTGCTGTTCTTGAAGGTTCTTCTCAGTTTTCTCTCCTAGGTCAAAAAATCAAGAAAGCTTGTAACTTCACAACCAGCTGTCAGAATCCTCTCAACTTTGGGGGTTTTTGTACCCTCCCTAGGGACTATCTATATCCAAGAGTGCAACTCAATCGAACTCCTACAGCCCTGGCCGCACCTCTCTCTCTCTAGCTCTATAACAAGTCTTTCTCTCTCCTATCGGGTTGGGTTTTGGGCTGGTTTTACTCCTATATGAGTATTGTATCCTTGGGGGTTTATTTGAAGGTATTATTTCTTTGTTTCTTGCTCCTATTTGTATTGTTTGGGGTTATAAACTGTTGGGGTAGTTTCTTGTAATCTACTCTTGCATTAGCCCATCTTTTAGACCCATAAAAGTGGCCCAATACACTCCAAATCATATGGACTGAAGGCCCAACACATATGCAACCCAACCCTAGACTTATTCCTAATAAAACAAGCCTAGTTTGGTAATTAATCTGCATCATCTCCCCTTTCTGGTTCTGTCGTGAGGTTGAAGAACACAACATAAAGTAGGTTTTATTTCTTTCTTTCTGTTAAATCCCAGAATTACCCCTATCTTTTGTTTCTATTCCCCACTTTCTTTATTCTTTTGTCATTCCAATTCTACCCGTTTGTTACTCACGTTACCTTCCCCTTTCCTTTTTTTCTTTCGTGACCTAAAGTTCTAATAAATTATAGTTTTGCCATTACTTGTGAGAAGCTCCCACTTCTTTACAAAACTGCCATTCTCTGTGATATTTGACTAGAAAGTTGTGCTATTTCTTAATTAAGTGGGCCCTAAGCGATCCAATTTCAATCTCTGGAATCTGGATCTGCATCACAATTAATTGTGCTGTGGAGTATCAAAACTAGCATTGGTGATGCAGTTGGGTGAAGGATATTTAGTTACTTTTTTTAGTTTGATTCATTTCCATTTTAAAATAGCTTGGATCAAGCTTTATTTGATTTGGATACCATATTTGTTTCAGTTTTAGAATAGGAAAGTAGGTTATTTCTAAGTCTTTAAATATCAACTTGTACCCATGATTTAGTTGGATTTTGAAGAAGTGAATATTTATTGAAGGGTTTTTAGTTTGAACCATGGCTGCCGAGAGGCGTTTGTCTCTTTCTCTTCTTTCTCTGTTCTTCTTCTCACTCTGGATTCTATCTTTTTCATCTCTTGCTGTTCTTCCATAACTCAATCAGGGGTCCCATTGCAAATAACCTACCTGGTGTGATTTCAAATCCAAACTCTTACCTGGTTTTGTTACCGTTCATCATCCCTGCAGCAGGACACAAGCTGATAAAAGGATCGCAAAACTCCACTGGAAGATCCCTATTTACCTTTTGGTTCTGGTCGAAGAAAGCTGGCCCCAAGGCGATTCAAACCCTTGAAACCCTACCTCTAATATCCTTCACGTGGAGAGATCTATCTCTGAAACTAGGGCTGGACCTGCAACCGTCGCCCGGTGAGATTAGCAGAATCTGTTTTTCTGTTCTGGACATCTCCTTTGGCTATTTATGTTGGGTAATCCAGAGGTCTTCAATATTCAGAGCCCGCTTTGAAGTTCCAGCTCAATCAGGTAACCCATGAGAGAGATTTCTCCTCTGAAGTTGGCTACTTCTATCGTTGGGTTCATTTCTATCGTGTGAGGAAGAACCAGCTAAATCTTCTTTTTACACTTAAGCCATATTTCCTGATATTAGAATAAAGACCCTGCTTTTGAAAATTTTATTTCAGTTTAACCTCACCTCTGTTTTACTTTCCAGAATCGACTTTCTCCTGTTTTGATTTAATTCCTGTTGTGCCCTAAGTCAATTATTTAATTCTAAAGGGGTTTTGATTTGCCTCATAAAGTATTTACAAGATTCCAAATTTTGGAACCTGGATCCTCATCAATTGGCCATATGTATGATTTCAAAATAATTGGATCCTGGTTTAGTCCTTGCAACAAGATCAGATCCTTGAGCCCAGTACTGGATTTTATGGGGTTAAGCTGCTACTTGACTTTGAAACTGTTGTCGTTTTTTTTTTTTCATTCCAGATGAATAAATTTACGTTAGGACCTAGGTTTCAGGTTGGGTTGGTGATGCAATCCCGGGTCACAAACCTTGCTTTGGGATCTTGCTATGGGCCCACCCAAGCGCTAAATGGTTCAACAATAAAAGGTAGTGGCAGTTATATAATTTTAAGGCAAAGAATAAGATAATAGAATTGTGTCCAATCGTGAACTACTTCTAAGGAGAGGGTAATTCTGGAAATTTATACAAGAGGACAAAGCAGAAACAAATCATAAAAGGAATGCTATATATGTAACTGGGGCTTAATTTTAAATTTAAAAAAAGACCATATCAAATTCCTCATGATGGGAAGAAGGGATCAATGGTTAGGGAGGACCTTTTGATTAGAAGTTCTCTCCCACATGGCGATCATTCGATCTGAGACTTTATGAATTGCCTTGCCCAAACCTACTGAATCCTACAAATTCCAGCCCCGATAGCCAGTTATTAATGTAAATACAAGTTACTCAAAATCAGCCCAGCAGAAGATATGGAACCAGCTGTAATCCGTTGTTTCAATCTCACAAAAGAGGGCTCACCCAAGTCTGCTTCTTTAAGATTCTGATCGCCCAAGGTCGGTAATAAGGCCCCAAAGGTTGAGACAAGAAGAAAGGAAGGAAAGGAAGAGGAAAGAAGAAACAACAGTGGAGAGAGATGAGAAGAACAGTACCTGATAAGCTTGGACCGATCCAAACCCATGTGGGTATTTAGATGGATATGAACCAAATCTATATTTGAGTTTTTGTAGTCTAGTAGGATGTTATGAAGTCTTATTTATTTGGGAATATTATGTAGGACTTGGAATTAGTTTACTTGTTTCCTAATTTTAGTTTATTCCTTAGTAGAATAGGTTTCTATTTGGTTTCCTTTTTGTGAACTGGTTTTTCTAAGTATTTAACTGATGGACAAGTATTGGATGGATTGAATAGAATGTAATAGTGAGTTGTGGTTTGAGAGCCTGTGTGGCTGTGTGCTTATGTGTTTCTCTTTCTCCCCCCTTTCTCTTGTGTGACTCTTTCTCCCATGCAACTCTGAGTTCTCTTAAGGATTCTTTCCCTTTGCCTACCAGCCCTCCACCAATTTGGTTTGAGAGCCGAAGGATCACTTGTTCTTCTTCTCCTTCCCTAACCCTTTCTCTGTGGTATTGACTCCAAGTCTCCAACAGAGACCCCAACCCACCCCTACGATTACCGTAGACTCCATCTTCCCAACCCCTCCCATATACAACAATAACCCACCATCCTTGTATTTTTCTAGCAAAGACTTTGATCAGCCCCAAGGTTCAAGGTATTGGGTTTCAATCTTTGGGGAGATCAAAATTTCGGTTGAAACCTGGGAAATTTCGAGGAAACCAGGGAATTTTTCCCAGTTTGGTGGAAACTTAGGTTTAGGTTTAGACCCCCAAACAGTTTTTTTTTTTCCTATTTTTTGTGTACATCCTATTTTATACATTTCTAACACATTCACATCATTAGTTCATAACAAAAAAAACACAAAGTCATACTTGTGTGGTGAACCAAAAGTTTGGTAATCATTACGTTGAGTTGTTGACTGAAATATGTTGTAGCGTTGTAGGTAAATGCATTTTCAAAAACAGAAAAAAAAAAGAAGCATTAACATGCAAAAAAAAATTCGGCCACCGTGAATACGTAGATCGGGTCCTCCTAAGTAACATATAAAAAATTTACATAATTCTACTTTATTTACAAGTATATTCTATAAAAAAAATAATTTTTGGGGAAGTTGGGACTTACCTTTTTGGTCCAAGCTGTCTTTATGTAGATGAAGTAAGAACCACCCTTAGATTCAACTTTGTTGGGCAAAAAATGGAAATCTCCACTGTTTCCCCAAGTTTCCCACTCCTAGGAGAAAAAACTAAGAAGAGAGGGTTGAATTCTACTAAAGAAGGCTTAGTTATCTTTTCAAACTAACTTATATAGGACCTGGTTCCACCCAAAGGGTCAAACCAATTGGTTTGATCGAAATTTCCCATTTTTGGTCGAAATATGGGAAATTTCGCCGAATTTGGTCTAAACCTAAAAGTCACAGGACATAAATTAGCTTTCCATACTGATAAAAGAATGCAAATTACTGCACTATATGTTGTCGTTAAACAGTAAGGTATTAGATATTCTCAATGACAAGTTTTATTGTCACCATAGTTGCCAGCATCAAGGCATTGTCTGGGCGACCAAGGGGCCCTTAACAAAGGGTTCCTGGACAGCTGGCAACTATGATTGTCACATTATGTGTACTGCAATTTAAACCTCAAGCTCTTCTAATAGTCTTAGTTTTCTTTTTGGCTCTCAACATTGTGAACAAGGGAAGCAATTGATTAGTTGTCTGATCAATCTATTCTGCTGATGCAGGAAGGCATTGTTTGGTGGTGCTCGTCCTCGAGAATTCGTAAGCTATTTAGCTCTATTTTTTGACTAGATGGCCTGAAAGATAGAAGTTCCATTTTAGAAGTTAACATAGAAAGTCAATGCAACTATACTAGGTGTTTCCAAATTATGCACATCTTCCTGGTGGTTACTCAAGGCTATGCTTTCTTGGGTGGTTTGCTTAAATTCTTGATTTACCCAATCTGGTAACCTAATTTTATTGGTAGTGTCCACTTTGTGAGCTAGTTCTTTTGCTCATCTTTCGTGTATGCATCATTTTGTATTATATTAGGTTCTGAAGGAGCGTGGTATTGATGATGTAACTATCAACAATCTTGACACTACTCAACAACCTACCAGGTAGTGATGCTCTCCTTCATTTTTGATTTGGTATGTGGACTTTAGAAAAATCTTCATGGCTGTTAGTAACCAATCGTTGTCATTGACACCATATTCAATTGGCTTTTACTAACATCTCACATTGGCATGTGAAGGGCTAAAAATGAACTTGGCAAGACTGAAACAAAGCCCGAGGTTGCAGTTCCCTCTGCCAGATATGGTGACAGGGCTGAGAATTTCACGCTTGATCAGAGAATTGGAAGGAATTCTGAGAGGAAAGATCACCAACTAGACAATGAGAAGACAGAGATGCAGAGGGGTTCTTGGCGGAATGAGAACCGGAGGAATATCAGGGAGACTGAAAAGCAGCAGGAACGACGGTCTGAACCCGAGACATGGCGTAAGCCTGTTGAGCAGGCTAAACCATCTCTGCCTGATGCCCCAGGGTTACGCTATGGAAAAGCAGCTACTGCCTTGGAGCTTGCTCAAGCATTCTCTAGGTCAATCTCTGATGCCAAGGCAGCTGATCGGTTGTCTGGCCAGATGGGTCAGCCTGGCCGGAACCAGATCCCTTTTTCACGGTTGACAGATACTCGAGACTTCTATTCAGGGCCTACACGAAGGCGTCAGATCAATGGTTACTAACTACAAGAGCGTGGATGTAGCAATTGTTTTCTCAAATTCATAGCATTGGGCATTCGGAAGAGACGAGCGTCGCTCACTCTCTCCATAGGGCATGCACCGGAGAATTTTCAGGCTGACAGATGATTCTTGAAAAGATGGATTTGACTGTTTCAGGTTGGGTGAGTTTGTTTCCTGCTTCCCCACCATTTTTCATTATTTATTCTGTTCTTAAGCTTATTTTGAAGAATATATAAGATCCGAGAAGAAAAACAGCTTTTATGTTACCCTTCCGGTGAGTTTTGCTCATTGTTAGATGGTCTTTGGTTGGTTGGAATATGTCAACATCACGGCTTTGATCTGTTGAGGCTTTTACTAGGAAAAAGATTGTGGCATGTGATGCTACACTGCGCGAAAATTTGACTGGAATAAGAGAGGTGCTCTATTCATTCACTTAATTTTGGATCCAACTTACAGTTTCAGACAGTCTTAGCTTTATATCAGAGTCTTAAATCATCCTTTCTTCCTTAGACCTGAGAGGCTTGAGGACTACATCGATCATCAAAGTCGTTACTCAGATCAATGCTCTATGTTGGAGTTATCGTCTTTAAGTTGAATGACAAAGTAATTACTGCACCAAACCTCAAATTTGGTATCACGGTCCTTGACTATTCTTCATATGTCTTGGTGAAGTTGAACAGAAGAGAAAACTATAGCTTTTGTATTGTGTTCTAAAAGCTGTTTATTTTTTTTTTCAGTAAGCCCCCATGTGAGTCGTGACCTTGTGGTCTTTCTTTTTGTGAGATTTGAGGTCTGATCAAGAAGAAATCCATGGTTTCTGAACTGCAATTAGTTCCTTTGAGCGTATATGTGTGTAAATGGACGTCAGAAATCAGTGGTTATCATTATAAGAGCAACTTGGTATGGATGCTCGCGGTGAATCTTTTGCTCTTCTACCTTTGAAGTCGCATTTCCAACCAATTCGTTGATTTTGGGGGTTGGGGGGAGGGGGGAGGGGGGACCACAGGATTAACAATTGTTGAATCAGTGTTAAAGGGTGGATCTAAGTAACTGGTAAGGTTGTTCTATTGCGACTTTGTGTTTGCGAGCTTAAGTTAGGAAACAGGCTCTCGACAAAGTAATGATTAGACTATCACATAGATAAAAGGATTCATCTATAATGCCATTATTCACTATACCTCTATCATCTACACCGTGCGACGAGGTTTTTAATGGTAAACAAATTTTAATAGAATACTAGCAACACTCAACAAATCAAATCTCAAAAGCCTCCCAAATTGATATCCCCGCATTAGTTTACGTTACACAGTTGGATAGGGAACTCAATGATAGGATAGAAAAATTATGAAATTTCTTATTTGGGAAAATGGTTTATGTGAGGGAGTGGCTATAGGGTTGAAAATGACTGGCCTGACTCCTGATAAAAAGGAAAATAATTCGTTGATCCTTTTTTTTGTGCTCCCATTAGCCATCATGGGTGCATAGGAGCTGCACTCCCTCTAAGAAACATTTTCCCATTTTATAATTAATAGATGAAATAGTTATCTAGTAACTGTCCTTAATTTCGGGCTCCAATAGCAATTAATTTAATAAGTTTATAATAGAAGGCTATATCCTTCCCCCAAAAAAAAAAAAAAAAAAAAATTTGAAGGCTATACTATACGCTAAAAAAAATAAATTAATAATTCTAAGAGAAGCTGATACAGCAACCAACAAAAAAAAAAAAAATGACGGCTATACTATAAATCCGAAAAAAAAAAAGCTAAACGATTTAATAAGCCCATCATCTAGATGCAATTACATCGATTCCCAGAGTTATTCAGAACTGAAACAACAGATCTGGATCTCTCCCTTTCTTTTTTTGCTGCTGTTGTCGGTAATTGCCTCAGCAAGGATCTCTCATCTCATCTAGAGAATCAGACTTCATACAGCTCATGAAGATGATATAAATATACTTCTACAAATGTACACTCTCCCTCAGTCAATGAAATTTCCCATACCAATGCCAACTGCCAAGACATAGAAGCCATCTGGGGATGAATCAAAATAAGAATGCAGTCGGAGAGAACGCAGGGATGGCCAATGGAACCGAAGCTCGCCTGTAAACAGCACAAACCACAAACAATGGAAAACCCTTCTTTAATTTCAGTCCTTATATAATCATCCATCCAAAAAAAAAAAAAAAAAAAAAGAGAAGGATTTCATTTCATTAATCTAATTGAATTTCAATTAGTTATGATCCTTGAATCCTACCGAAATTTACTAACTTTTCTGAATCAGGCTAAACCAGAATATTCTTTTCAACTTCTCTTCTTTCCCGTTATTCACGTGAAAGAATTGATTGAAGCGAGAGAGAGAGAGAGAGAGAGAGAGAGAGAGAGAGAGAGAAGTTGGAAACTTCAAAGGACCCTCGAAGATGGATTAGATCAGATATATATGGAGACGAAGAGGAACAGGGAAACGATGGTACCGTACAGGGGTCAACTGCAGAGACTCAGTAAATTGAAGTCTGAAGATCCCTAAAAATTTAAAATAAGAGTAAAGAAAAATTAATCCCAAATTTGAATTTTACCCGAAATCATCGCCATATGAGGTACGGACACGAATTTTAGCTCTTGAAGAGTTCTTGCGGGAAACTTTCTTGCTGGATCTGGCAGCTTCCTCTGCTTTCTCTACCACTGTCGAAATCGCTTTATCCTCTGAAATCGAGCAAAGCTTAGGTTGCCACTGAGCCGCAGTAGACGATGACGAGGAGGAAGAGACCGAGTTGGAGGTGTTCAAACTACGGCGACGGCCATATCCGAAAGAGCGTGTGTCATCCCTACGCGGTGGAGTGGTCGGCACCACCGTCTGCCGGAGTCGGAATGCGTGGCCACCACAGCAAGGTACGCATTCAAGAAAACCCTTCATAATCGTTTCCCAAAACTAAGCTTCCACTACTAAAAGTTAGGGTTCGGCTTCAGCTACTACCATCCCCCAAAGGCCATCTGGTCTCCTTCAGGTCTTCTTTTCCTTCCTCACCTTGTCGCTGCTTCACAAACTTGGCTCTCATTTTATAGACACGCGCACGCAACAACCTCGTCAGGTAAAAGCACGATCATGATGCCCTGTAATCACGCTACTGTAAAACTATGAATCCGTCTCTTCTTAGCGGCCATCTCCCCGTTAATTCATATGTCATGGAGTAATACATGGCGAGGTGTTATCCAATGAATTGAGAAAGACACAGAAAACAAAACGCTGGTAAAACTTTGAAGAACGAGTTATCAAGAACTATTGGATTATCATCTCATCATCTGTGGCTCACCTAGATAGACAAGAATTGAACAATAACCACTGAGGAGAGAAACCGAATCCTACAACTATGTCTGCTGCTTTGATTTTGAGCCGTGGATCCTACATATCAGAGATCTGACGGTTTACAATAGTATAAGACTGGAGAGTATGTGAGTGAGTGTCACACGTGCACACACACACAGTGGGGAATGGGGATAGAGTAGAGCAGGGTCCACTTCCACAAAAGTGGACTTCTTTTTGATCTTTTGCCAGTTCCGGAGATGTGGCAGTATGCTATATCTGAGTCATATGACCTATCCTAGATAAAGATGCCAAGTAGACTAGTAGTGGTTTCTTTGTCTTTATCGTATCAAAAAGTATTTTACAAGTTAACCCCAATATCATCTTTATTACTAACCATGTCCTCCTCATTCGGTTAGTGTGTATGCTACTTTATATAACACCCCCCCCCCCCACCAACCCAAAATAAAAAAAAGTTTCAGATACGTACTTAGAATACACAATCTGTTACAATAGTTAGCAAAATACGGGAATGGCAGTCTCGGGATTATGATCACTACCATAGAACATTCTTTTCTTTACTAAAAAAAAAAAATAGCAAAATATAAGAATGACAAAAAAATGTAAATGGATCGTATAAGTTTTAAACAATGAAAAATTTCGGAAAAAAAAAGGGAAATGGATGGTACGTGTTTTAAATGTGTAGAATACAAATAAATTGAATAGAAAAGAGATAGTATATTCATATAAATTAAGAAATTATTACATGAATACCTGCATCTAATGTTCAAAACAACTATAATATATTAATGCATAAATCCCATGTCTCATTTTAAGTTCTAAGACATATCATTGAATATCATCTAACACCAATTCTAAATTCATACATCATATATATCCAAAGTCTTATTGAGCAAAATGGCTTGGCTATGAGTCTATGACATTTGTTCATTATTATCAACATAGTCAACACACTCTTGGAGTAATACATGTTTAGTTGGAGTTAGGAGTCTTATTACTTTAAAAAAAAATTTCAACAAATGCATCAGTCTGTAGCTTAATTTCAGGGTCTGTGCATTGAACTTGAGTTGAAGGTGTTATCATGAGAAATATAGGCCATTGAGTTAGCTTTAAGTTGGTGAAAGAATCAGATCGATCTGAGTTCAGGAGAGAGAGAGAGATATTATCAATCACGTAAATGATATGTTCAAAAAGTCAAGTCTTAAAAAGCGATAAGAAAAAGGTGGGAACATGTTTAAAATAGAAATGCTTATCTTTTGTCACTTTTTCCCGTATCTTTGGAAGCATATGACAAAACGCAATTTAAACGAAAACGTTTAACACTTTGCTAAGGCCCTGTTTGGTATAGTTTTTGTTCCAGAAACGCCGTTTCGTGTCAAAAATGAAAATTTCAGTTTCTGTGTCAAAACGCAGTTTTTAAACGAAAAAATGGTGTTTCAAAATTTCAGATTTTTATCGGGAATTTTTTTTTTTTTGTAAAATGGAACGAAATTGGGAAGACGGAACTCCATTTTGGAGTTCCGTCCAACCTCGTTTTTTCAGTTTTTTTTTCACTTTTTGTTCCAAAAAAACAGAAACGGACCGTAAGTGCACCAAACAGAAGATTCCGTTTTTTTGTTCCAATAGAACGAAAAACTCCAGAAACGTTTTTTTAGAATGATACCAAACGGAGCCTAATAGTGGGTCAGCAATCAATCACCTTAATTTTTTTTTTTAAACCCATTTTAAGGGTTCATGTCCTATGATTCAAGTACTCATCAATTCTCCAGTCCCATCCCTTACATTCAAATGGGTATGAAGTTAAATATCTATTTATTTATTCATTTGAATCCGTTCTTTCAAGGCAAGGAGTGAAATAAATAAATAAATATCCCTTGCAGTCATGGATTAAAATTCGGCCAAACAATCTTACACATCACCGATAAGGTCCTCCTAGACAAAGAGTTAGCCAAATTGGTAATCCTTCTTGGAATAAAAGTAAATTTACAATCAACAATAGAATAAGCTAAAAAGAGAATATCTTCTAAGATTTATCTGATCTGTAGGGGAGAATATGCAATCTCTTTTAGTAAATAGGAAATCACATCCCTGTTATCATATTCTGTCAGTAGCTTCTCAAATCCTTAACCGACCAAATACTGTTCCATACCGGCTCTGGAATAGACTGCCACTTCAATCTTCTTGGCCGCCTTGATATTTGATAGAAGATGGTAAGCACTTTAAACAGTGAAAAATCCATTGGTTGAAGAAGACCTAACAAGTTTATCCTCTTGCAGGATAAAGATAGATGGATTTTAAGAATTTCAACCAAATCTTGAGCATTAAAAAGAGCTTCCAATTTTGTGAGGTTTGTGATAGTAGCAAAGGGCTTAAGCTAGATAAGTAAGAAGGATAATGATTTTGAACATTTTTCATGTTAAGGTTTATGGGGAGAGCACTTGTTGCAACATTTGGTGTTCTTGAGATATCTCTATCATATTATTTTTTTGGTGAAAGAACACTACCCTCCCGTGCTTTTTACACCCAGTGATAGGACATTGTGAAAAGACACCTCTACCATATAGTTTTCACAGTTTCCTGTGTCTAGGCTTAGAGAGCGTAGATGAGTAGCGTTCTTTTTCCCTCCCTTTTTTTTTTTCTCTTCCATCGCTTAGTGAATCATGTTCAGCTTCGCTTGTGGATGTAGCACATTAGATTGATGTATATATGAACCACGTTAAATCTTTGTGTCATCTTTGCTTAAATCTTTTAGTTTCTTTATGTTTCTTGATATAGGTATTAAGAAAGCAGCCTATACATCCCTCTCCAACAAAAGATATATCAGATTTACTTGTAATGAGCACTAAGTAAGAAAAAAGTTCTTCACCACTTCGTCCTAAGTTTTACAAATCCCTATAAAATTTTAGAATTTTCTCAAATACCTCCATATCTACTCTACATATCTAAATCCGCTTGGCAAATAGAAATAAATTCTCATTCATCTTGGCCTTATTGGGAAAATTCAGTCCATTAATAAAAATCTTCATAATAAAAAAAATAAAAAAATAATATTTAATAAAATACCAGTACAATGTGGGCCTATTCATAGTTGTCACGGCGTCAAATTGATCCAAGTTGATGGAGGGGTGGCTAATTGATTTGGCGATGAACCGCACATTATAGTGTTGCCATGATGGTCAAATCGCCCATGTGTCATTTTTTATTTTTTCTATTTTCAAAAGTTAATTAGTATGTTATTTTTTTATTTCTCCTATTTTCTAAAGTTATTTGGTATACTACAAGCTTACAATCCCTATAACATATAAAACCAACATTAAGCAACATCAAATTATCAAAAGTCAACGTAGCCCTATCAAAATCACCTTGTATTTTACAAAAAATCGACCGCTTAGTGAATCAAGCATGACTTGGCGTCCATAGCGATGCCATAGCAATGTTTATCAGCCAATGACGACCACCATTTGTGAGTCACATAAATTGTAACACTATCATGAATTTCTTTTTCCATTAAGATGCCAAATCGACGCCATGACAATTATGGACCCATTTGATATGTATCACACGTCTCAATGCAAATAGATCTACAGGGCATGCACACCCATCTCCATGATCGTTAGGGTTCATTAAAATTGTCTTTTAAAAGAAACAAAAAAGACAGATAGAAGCCAGAAACACGTATCACAAAAAGTTGTATTGTAAAAAAGGGTAATGTCCAGGGCTTGTACCCCAGTTACGAGGACTCCCAGCTACTTGGAAGATCTAAAATCCGATGTTAGTTGTCTCCTCATTAAATTGTATCAATAATTCTATTACAGGTGGAGAAATAAAGAAAGAAACAAAATTAAAATCTATCTATGAATTAATGGCGCCTGGAAGCATCCTTTTCTTATCATTTCCTCCTTCTCCTTCTTTAGATGCCATTTAATTAAGTAATTATATATATTGAGTCATCTTCCTCCTTTGGCTCTGGGACTTGCAAAGTGCTCTTCACGTCACTTTTGCTGCCTGTCATAACTCCCATGAATAAAACGTTCCCTGATCGCGCGGTTATTGCAAGAGCTTCTGGTTAAAAGGGTATTTAGAATGCAAGAGCTTCTGGTTAAAAGGATATTTAGAATAAAATTTGAATTATCTGAAAAATAATTATTAGATCCTATAAAATAATCAATTAATGATTTTGAGGGTTTTGGAAGTTTAAACAGGCTCTAGAGAATGAGGAAAATAGTTAAAACAACTTAGAAAGATGGATTAAGAGCAAATTATATTCATTAGGGGAATGAATGTCTAGATTACACAAGTTAGAGAGTAAACATATAGTTGAAAATCCGAATTCGATCCGCATCCGAATTCGTTTAGGGGTATCCAAATCCGATCAGAAAATATCTGGATCCAAACACATCCAATTCGAATTCGATCCGTATCCAATCCGTTTACATCCCTAGTGCCAGCTTCTACTAGTTGATGTTGGTATCAAGGCATTAGACACTAGAACCACCATTCTTGATATACATGCATGGTTACTAACTGAACCAGTTCACTAGTTAACTCCAAGAGGGTAGCTAAGTTGATAATGGACCTTTGCCTCAGGATGCATGTGGTTCTGAGTTCAACTCCTCTTACCTCTTTGAGGCCCACTCACATTGGACATTTAGTGTTCTTTACTACTTTCAATGAAAGTTGAATGGTTCTCGTTCAACCCAGTATGACCCTGTGGGATTGACCTGGATATCTGTCGTTAGCAAGAAAGAAAAAAACGTTTAGTAACCCATAAGAGCCTCATACTCAAAAGATGATTTATATGGTTTTATCTTAATTTATTTTCTAAGTGAGGCATTAACTGTTTCATGAGTTGATCTTTAATTATACTGCCCTGTCTGAATGGTACCATTTTCAGTAGAAGTGGTATTCATGTTACATCAAACATCTTTAAACTATTTATAATTAAGGATTTAAATCTCTATTAGTGATTTAATCTATACTTCCACTACTTACATAAGTTGTTATTGAAGTATATATGGGGTTAACCGGTTAAACCCATTGGTTGGCTCGCATTTGTGCACCATCAATGCACGTTTTAGGAACTAATTAAGGGAACTCAGGATTTTCTTTTCTTAAATAAGGTGAGGTGGGTGGGTGACCAATTAGTATTAGACCAACTAAATGCCACTTGATCACCATGGAAATCCAACACACACAGAGCTTAATGCACTTTTTCTTCTCATCCATTGGAGATATTTTCCAACAAGTGAACCACCCTGGCCCTCCCCTCACGTCTCCCATCTTCTAGGCATGAATGCCATTTATAATAATAATAATACTTTTCTTTGTTCCTTAAATTGATAAGATATTTTCAGAATTTTACAAACATGGATTAGTAGTTTCCAAGAAAAAGATGGAAATAGGTAAAGATCAAATTAAGTTCTTAGGACTTGAAATAGGACTAGGACAAATAAAATTACAACCTCATATATCTACAAAAATTTTAGAATTTCCTACAGAATTAAAAACTACAAAAGAAATAAAAAGCTTCATAGGATTAGTAAATCAAGCAAGAGATTTTATTCCTAATTTAGGAAAAATAATAGGACCATTATATTCTAAAACAAATCCAAAAGGTGAAAAGAAATTTAACTCACAAGACAAAATCTTAATTGAAAAAATAAAAGAAATTGTACAAAATATTCCCCCCCTAAGATATCCATATGATTCAGAATATAAAATTATTGAAACTGATGGATCAATAGAAGGATGGGGAGCAGTTTTAAAAACTAGACCTAGTGAATATAGCAGTAAATCAGAAGAAAAAATCTGTAGATATGCCTCTGGCATACATAAAAGAAAAAATCTAAGTCCCATAGACTGTGAAATTGAAGCAGTAATAGCAGGATTACAAGCTTTTGATTTTTTTATAATATTAAGAAGCTTTACCCTTAGAACAGATTGTGAAGCTATAGTAAAATTTTAAACTATACAAAATTCTCTGTAAGGTAAGAAAATATCATCCATTCTTCTTTGAAAAACTGCAGGTGCATTTTTTAATCCGAAAGGCATTACATTCCATTCGTAATGTCCTTCAGTTGTTGTAAAAGCTGTCCATGGTTTAGATTCTTCTTCTATGGCTATTTGATGAAATCCTGATTTTAAGTCAAATTTTGAAAATATCTTAGCTTTTTGTATGAACTGTATTAGGAAGTTCTTTTGTGGTAAATTATATGCATCATCTACTGTGTTATCATTTAGTCGTTTATAATTTATTACCATTCGGCTTTTTCCTCTTCTTTTTTCACTTTCTTTCATAACTATCATGGCTGCTGATCTATGGGGACTATTTGATTTTCTTATTAAACTTAGTTCTAATAATTCTGAAATATGGAGTTTGAATTGTTCTGAATCTATTGGGTGATATTTTGGTACCTATCAACCTTAATAAAGTCAATATACTAGAGTGGTCATTTCAGTTAGTGCACCATAATCGTGGAATTATATATAATTATATCTCAGTGTCTGAAAAATGTAATAAAAAAAAACTTGCAGTAACCAGTATTGACTAAATTATCTAATGTTTTAGCCAAAAATAAATAAATAAATTATACAATGTGCCCATTTGTACTAATACTGTAGGTTTGACTTGAATGTGACTTCTGATTTGTTTACCAACGTGAAGCTGACTCAAAAGGCTTCATTTCTCATGATATCATGTGACTTTTGATTTGTTTACCAACATGAAGCTGACTCAAAAGGCTTCATTTCTCATGATATCATCTTCAACTCAAATTTAATTTATGGATAAAAAACTTAGCTACAAGCTAACGTATTTGATGAAACATGTTTCTAAAGTGATGACTCCCCAATTCTAACTGAACATGTATCACTTCAGGAGTGTGTTGATTATGTTAACAATAATGACCAACATTATAGATAAGCCATATTGCTCAACAGGACTTTGGACATGTTTTATTTATTTATTATGATGTATGAATTTAGAATTGACGTTGAATGATATATCATAATATGTCTTAGATAAACTTATAATGAGTTGTGGAATATATATGCATTAAAGTTGGATGTTATAGTTGCTTTGAACATTAGATACAAATATTCATGTAATAATTTCTTAATTTATTAGTATACTGTTGTTAATTTGATCCCTTTTTTTATTTACATGTTTAAAACTCGTATCGCTCGTTTTCATTTCTTTGCCACTCCTATTTTTGTTAACTATGAGTGATAACACATAAGGGAAGGGAACAACAGTGCAGTTGATGAGATAGGTGGGTGGGTCTTAGACTGATGAAATGAGGGTAGCTGAGACTCATATTCCCCACCAGTATTGTCAGCCTATTAATTAGAGGAATTAATAATCTCTCTCTCTTACTTACTACTGTGCCTCCTTAGGCATTTGTGTTGGGTCCCCATGGCCAGTGATTGCAATGAAGGGCTCTTAAATGGATTTGCTTTCAATCTTAAATCGCTTTCCTCTTCAAATTCCTTGATCGGAAGGCAATTACATACCCTTTGCCATGTAATAGTGTCTTATGTACACAACAACAACAGCCACCACCACAAACAAAGTAGTGCATATAAGGATTCCATTTGGATTGCCACATGTTGTATGTTGAGTGTCCAAACAGTGTTTGGGTTTCTAAGGACATGAAAATTTATTTTGCTAAGTCAATGTCTCTATCTATCTATCTATCTATCTATCTATCTATCTATGATGAATCTCTATCTATTATTGTTTGGGTGTCCAAAATCAAACCCATTTTGGAATTTTTATAGTTTGGGATGTTAGTCCTGATGCTATAAATTTGGCCATGTCTATTTGTTTGTGTATCATAGAAGCATCTAACAAGTTCAAAGTTATTTGAATTTTCTTTTAAATATTTTATGGGTAAGAGAACGATGCCCATTGATGCAGGTGCATGTCAGTACGTGTAGCCAACAGAAGGACGTGTGCGAGCATCTTCAGTTGAGGGTAGCACGATCTTTTTGCACCCGTTGTGTCTTGGTGTAGACACATGCAAGAGACTCATGTTCTTTTCTCCAATTTATATTTTAGAATTTTGAGAATTAATAAAATTGTAAAAAGGTTTTCTTTTTGTTGGAAAAATGCTTTTAAAATGATATGAAGTCACAAGATATGTTACTATGATAGACTTATATATCATTTAGGTTGTCTATTCATGCTCACTTATGCTTAAAAGGACTTATTTTTTGTGTACCCTAAATGTTCCTATGGGTTTCATTCAATGTATATTTTGAAATTTGTAGGATATCCATGTATATCGATGTGTATCAATAATATGTTTCCTAAAATCAAATTTTCAAAACTATGCAGATACCGAGACTTTAAACCTTTTGCGTGTGTATGTGTGTTGGGGGGGTCAATGTTGAATCTTATTGTGGCGCAAATTATTGTAATTTTTCACCTTCCTGGTCCTATTTAAAATTTTACTTACTTAAAAAATGTCATCCAACTAGGCATTATCATTTAATAAAAAAAAATATGTTATTCTCTCCCTCCCTCTAGAAATTTTTTATAAACCATGTTTACCCTTGCAGGATTTTACCAAAAATAATTTACCATTGCAGTGTCAAAGAATACCACCATTGAATATGGGGAGGATCAAGTTTAGTATGATTACAGTCCTAATGTAACCGACCAACAAGAAGTGTAGATCGTCTATTAACCAACTAGTTACTCGAAGTAAAACTTATTTTAAAACTCTATTTGCTCGTAGTTGATCCTATAAAGGAAAAAACTTTTCCTGCAAATTGGTCAGAAAAAAAATTTCTTTTTTCTTAATCATATGCTCTAAAATGGAATAATCCCCTTCTCTTATGGATTCGTCAAATACCCTCTTATGTTTTAATTTATTTTCAAAATATTTCTTTTAATTGGAGCTAGATTCCATTTCGACGTCTACAATTACGTATAACACAAAACATTCACTAACACCCGATTTGCAGCAAATTTTTTTCTATCTTGTAAGACCATACATGTAGTTTTGGCATCGAAGTGCCATTTTCTGTTGCCTCAACTCAGGTTTTGGAATCACTTGCTATCTCAAGTATAATTGATTATAGTCCAAAAATTGACTTAACATCAGCCTGACCGTACAAGTAATTATCATATAGCATGAAATTATCAGATAAAAATTGTGTATGTGACTAGGAGATGCATCATCATAGTGAATGTCACAATCTTACAAATTAAGAACTCTAAATTAAATCATCTTATAGAGCTTTTA
The DNA here is from genome assembly GCF_013358625.1 of Macadamia integrifolia. Lineage (NCBI taxonomy): Eukaryota > Viridiplantae > Streptophyta > Magnoliopsida > Proteales > Proteaceae > Macadamia > Macadamia integrifolia. The sequence goes on from NC_056569.1 coordinate 20,104,611, forward strand.
ATATGCCTTCTCACACTCAAACCCACATCAATTACGACATGTGTTTTTTACCACAAAAAAAAAGAAAAAAAAAAGGCGACATATGCCCTCTCAAACTCTCTAACCCACATCAACAGTGACATGTGCCCTCTCACACTCTCTCTCCTCCATGACAGAGGCCCTTGTATATGAATTGGTCCCATCCTCTCCTGTGCTCCTATTGGTTGGGCATGGGGATTCCATCCCATGCCACTGCTGTGGTGCTTGAAAAATAGAAGCTAACAATGGAGAAAATGAATGAAAATTACAAACAACAATTATGCCATGAACATAAAGATTTAGGTGGTTCGACAAGATTACTTACGTCTACGGTGAGATGAGATTTTGCTTCACTATTGATGGAGAATAAATAGGTTTACCCTCATTCATCCTCACACATCTCTTAGATTGTTATAAAGAAATAATCCTCATTGCAAATATATAGTGAATCATATATAGAAAATTTACTGAAATTCCTGACCATATAGTTCCAAAATATTTTCTCGAGGGCTACCACCCTCGAACCCACATGACCTGCCAGTTCGTCATTGCCCCACCGGTAACGATGATAATGCACATGGTGGATCTATTCCTTCGGGCCTCAAGGTCTTCGACCTCTTAACAGCCCGCCCTTTAGAATAAGTCCATGTTTACAAGCGACAAAATACAAGACATCTGAACCTCCAACATGTGATTCCCGGTCGAAAGATATATGTACACGGAATGGGCCGGTGGAGTAATTAATCAAGGCAGGTTATTTGGTTTTTGGAAGTTGGATAACAGACATGCTACAGTAATGGGCCTAGCCTAAACATAAATGAGGCTTGCCAATGATATATTGTTTCTGATGGATGGGCATATATTGCAGAGTTTGAGTTACAAATGGAGAATAGTCCAACACACCTTTTATGAGGAGTTATTTGGACGTCAGGGCCATTGGGAAGCTGTTCTTTCTCCCACATGGTCTAGAGCCATTGCCTGTTTGGCTGAAACTTGCCACATGGAAGGAAGCCACCTCAGCCTACATCATTAAAGGATGAAAATGTGGCACGTGGCCACAATTACTCAGACATCTGCATGTATGTCCATGGACTCTTACGATACTCTGATCATTATTATACACTCTCTCATAATCCAAGATTTTCAAAGTTCTATTTTATTACATGGAAAAGATCATTTGGGGTCAAACTTGACACTTTAGTAGGGGATCGAGGGGTGTAGCTCTCCACAAAATTTGGGAGTCATCTAACATGTTATTTTGCATATTTTTTGAATTAATCAAGTTCCTTTACTCACATGTCAAGTTTGAGTCCACACGAAGTTTGTCAAGTGGTAAAGTATAGCTTTCAAAATGCAGGACCATGGGAGAGTGGATAGTGATAACTGGAGTGCATAAACATATTTGGGATGCATGCCAATACATGAGAGAATAAGATTGAATTTGAGTTTAAAATTTGACAAGTCTCCTATTCAGATCATCCACAGTCTATCCAACGATCGAAATTACCATATGTCAATCATGTAGGAATCTAATCTCGAGTGGGCCATGTGAGGCCATAAGAGGACATGTTGTTGGGCCACTGCTCGGCAATAATTGGGCCTACAACTTATTAGGCGAATTTAAATTATAACTCACATTCTCATGCTGATTTTAGGTGTTACTAAGTACTATTATCATTTTCTATCATGTAATAACTCTATTTGGTTGTGAGGGAAATTTAAGACACGGGTGAAATCTTCAAACCTAAAAAAAAATATTTTTGAATTCATACTGATTATATCAAAATAATTTTAAATCATTCTATATTTGATTATGAATTTCCCTTTACTTTGCATTTAAATTCATTGGATTTGAGTTACCGGAAAAAAAAAATCATTGGATTTGAAAAAAGAGAGTAAATCTATAAAAACGTTATTATTTAATAAGATAAGAAATTTAAGTAGTTTAAGCTATTATATTAGATAATGATTACAAAGTTCCTAAACTACATTAAAAAAATATTATTGCTAAATATGGTAACAAAATTTTCACTTTAGTTCCCATCCGAATCTATTGGATTTGAAAATTTAAATAAAAATTACATCTAAAACATAATATTAATTTCTTTGGTATCATTTTTCTTTTTGATTTTTGTTCACAAAAATAGTTTTGGTTGCAATTGGTATCATTTATGGAGCTTGTTTCTATTTAAAAAAGAATTGATAAAACACAAAAACCAAAAAGAGATACGAGTCATTTATGTGTTTAGGCCAAAATCAATTTTTAGTTAATTTTGTGCTGAATTTTAATGAGCACATGCTTAAAAGTCCCAATATGAAAGGGTAAAGTAGTCATTTGATTTGTAATTAGAAATCCAAACCCCTTGCCCCCTTCTTCTTCAGTCCAAAGTAGAGAAAGAGGATCATAAGGAATACGGGTGAAGGGAACATCTCTTCACCCAATCTTCAAAAAACCATTTTGTACATAGGGCTACCAAACTATTTCTCACAAAAAACTATTTTTATCAAGTAGTTACCAAACCATTTTTATGTTTTGATAAAAAATAGTTTTCACTAATGGTTTTTGTTAAAAATAGGTAAAATTAAAAAAGAAAATGATACCAAAAAAGACCAATGTGGTAAGAAATTTTTAATAATTTATACAATCATACTGTGTTTTTCTTTTTAGGCTTGAAATTTTTACTTCACTTCACTTCACTTCCCCTCCCCTCCCCTCCCCTCCCCTCCCCTCCCCTCTCCTCTCCTCTCCTCTCCTCCCCTTAATCCAAATTTACAGTCTACATAGAAAATAGGCTACTAGGCTATATATATTCAAACCTCTAAAGAAAACCAGCTGATTGATTGGTTACTTGTTACTTATTGGGCCAGCCCATAGATATTTTGAGCCCAATTAACCCATTGACAGCCCCGAGTATCACATACACATCTTTAGCTATATATGGACTCTAACAAATCGGAATTTGGATCCACTTTATGTACATCTACTTGGACGTATAGGTGAGGATCTAACACTTGTCTCTTCTGTTTTTACAGATAACTCTCTTCACCATTGTAATGGCAAAAAGTAGAACAAGTGTTGAATCTTCACGTATACGGACCGGACCATATGTTGAGTAGAGAAGGAGATCATAATTTTGGTTTTGCCTATCATCACCAGCTGCGACCCATGTGTAGACAGTCTAGCGTTGATTTCCGGTCTTCGACATACGGATCTGTTTATAGAGTTTATATCTTTCCTTAGCCTGCTTAGGGTTCCCTTAGGGCTTAGGGGCTAGGCGAGCCCCATACATATTAACAAACCCTACTCCATGGAGGGCACCTCTGCCTACCTCAGTAACCATCTTCATAATAACAACAACATTATAGTATTACTCTTCAGTTGGTACGTAGCCTGAAGAGATGGATGGATTTTGAATCTTGTATTAATTTCAATTGTCTATCCTTGATTTTTGCTATTTCTTGACATCTACTTGCAGACTTTTTTCTTTTGGCACCCAACGAAGGACCAATAAGTATCGAAAAAAAGATCCTCTCCAGTACTAACCATTTATCTCCCATTCGTTTAACAGTTAGAACAATTTGATCACACATCCTAAGGTGTTGGCAGGTGTCGAAATTTATGTTCAATTCATCCTAATCATTGGATTGGGTGGCGGGGAGAAATTGTTAGTTGCCCAAGTTATTGAAGAGGAGCTGGATCCATAAGTATCACATAAATTCGAACACAGAGCCAATTACAAGTGTGGCTCACTTGCATGTTCACCCCATCTCCCACCTTGTATTCCTCCATTGACACTATTTTGACTCGGTGTCAACGGATAGATGGAGGGTGGACAAGTGACCATATGGGCAGGTGACCCGGACTCTTACATTATGTATGTACTATAGGCCCGTTTGATAACATTTCTGCCATTTCTGTTTCAAGAAACGGTAGAAACAAAAATTTCCGTTTGTAGGAACAGAAACAGAATTTTGGGTGTTTGATAAACATTGTTTCTTGAAACGTTTCTCTGTCTCTTCTTCTGCAAATGGGAGTGTTGGGGACTTACAAGTAAACTCTTTTGGATGCAATGAAAGACTACAATTCAATTGAGTAATTAGACAAATAAGAAATAGGAGAAAAAACAGCAGCAGAGAGAATTGGAAAAACCTCGACGCGGATGATGACGACGACGATGGTGGTAAGGAACGAGGAGAAGGCAATCAGCAGCGATGTCATTGGGAGGGGAAGAAGAAGGTGAAGGTGAAGAAGTAGAGCATACAAAGGGGAAGAAATCGGTGTGAGGTTTGGAGCCACGGCTTCTGGGTTGCTGGCAGCACTTGGGTAGGTAAATCTGATTTGCCCCCTCCTGTCTCTTACAATTTTTCTTCGATTTCTTCATGACCATTCTTTATTATTTATTGAGATTGCCTTCAGGGATAGTATTTCCAGAGGCAGAAGCAGAGAGACAGATAGAGAACTCTGAATGCTGAAAGATAGAGAGAGAGGAGAAGATGGATTGAGGAAACCCTAGGCCTAACGGAAGTAAGCAGTGGTTAAGGGAAAGCAATTCAAGAGAATGAGATGCCAATCCTATTACGAATGTGAGAGTTGGGTTGGGATAGCCACGTTGATTGCCTTTGCCCTCTCTCCCTCCTGCCATGGTCTCTATTGTGAAAATGAAAATCAGAATGGCTGTTTTAGAAAACCAAACTTCAAACTAACCTGGAATTTCTCTTCTCTTCTCTTGGTTCACGGGAGCTGGACGAATGTGCGGTAGGGCGAAGGACGGAGGACGAATTGCTGGTAATGGACGGCTTCGTAGTGTTCACGGGAGCTGGGTAGTCGATTCTCGAATCTTGGAGGTAACAGTCAGGTTGAGCAGAGGAGGACGCTCTCCTGTCATGGTGTTTCAATAGGGATGAAGGAAAAAGAGAGTGAACAGGGCGTTCTTTTTTATCGGGCAGGGGTGTTTTTATGTTGGCAATTTTGGTTCGTGGAATGACGAAACAAGTGAAACTTGTTTCGCCAATCCTGTTTCTTGTACCATAAATTGATATAAATTTCAATTTATGTTTCTGGAAACAGGAGAAACGGAACAGGTTTACCAAACGGTATTTACCCCGTTTTTCTATTTTTGAAAACAAGAAAACGCAGAAACGCGTTTCTATAAACGTTATCAAACGGGCCCTATATGTTTTGGAATCTAAAGGTATTGGGTTAGCTAATTAGCTCGATCTTATGCTGCTGTGAGATGTGCTCCGGCTGATTCTTCTCTGGTAAATTCATTGGTGTGGCAGTGCAATGTGATTGCACCACAGAGATCGAGCTATTTTTTTTTTTTTGTCATGATTAAATTTCTTTGACAAAAAGGGATGCTAGGGTCAATCTTTATTATTTTGATTCCTTAATTTTGACTTATAGTTTCACATGGCACCTCATAGGAAAAGTACTACATACTCAATAGTTATATGTCTCTTTGATTTTCTCGCTTTCTTGGATAAATTTTCACTATATGTGATTTCTTTTAATTGTAATTTTGGTTGCATTTTGTGTAATAATTGATATGAAAATATTTAATTATTTAAGATAATATTTATTTTTATTTATTTTGACTTTTTGCTTTTGATATAAAACCAACCATATTTAAAAGATATGCTAAACAAAGGGAAAATGCTAGAAAGAAAGATTCAATGAATCTCACAAAAACTACTAGTCCTAGGTGCCCGTCATCTATCATCAATAGTACTTCTATCCAACTACGCCAATCCCTGATTGATCTGATACCATGAACAAAAACCCTGAGCCTAGGACTCACTTTGGAATAGGCATACAAGGATACTCCAGTAAATTTGCCTGTCGGAGGGAAATGTTTGTTGGGTCCAAAATCCAAATTCAACTTTTCCCCCTCAGAGGCTCAGACCCCCTCCCACGTTCTTTATGCCTCTCGCAATTGAACACAGACTATATACCATAGAGAGCTTTCCCATCTGAAAAGTGTGAAAGGAATCAAGGGATCATTGTCCAATGATTTTCCAATATGCCTCTCTCTCTCTCTCTCTCTCTCTCTCTCTCTCTCTCTTTCTCCCTCTTTTATTTTTTCGCTTTCTTTTTTCTTGTTTTCTTCTCCTTCTGAAGTTGAGTAATGATTACTAGTTTGGGAGGTTAATAATGCGTCATGTGTGTTTTCGTGTTT
>NC_056569.1:20110838-20111193 GCF_013358625.1 Macadamia integrifolia
GGGGGGGGGAATGGGGACCAGGGCGGAGTTGGGTAAGACAGGTGACTCGAATGCCTTAATGGTCGGGGACATCTCTTGGACAGTCGATGGAGAGGCGTTGAAGGGTGCAGTCGTTAGAGGGGAGTACAATCCAGCTCATGTATTTAAGTTGGTATCAACATCAATTTTTTCTTGTTCATCTTGTTATTTGTCATGATGTTAGTTTTGTCATAATGGTGTAATGATTAGTTTATGTATTTATCTCTATCTAAATTCAATTTTTTTTTATTAATTTCTTAACAACCAAACTAAGGCCAGTATAATTAAGTTGTATATATCAATTCATATGGAATCAAGATTTTTTTTTTTTTTTTTT
>NC_056569.1:20111216-20112127 GCF_013358625.1 Macadamia integrifolia
AATCCCAACTATTATTAATCTTATATTAAATTGTAGGGATCCAATCGTTATGTGGCCTATTTTTTTATTTAATTTAAAATTAAAATTGATTTTGTTTTCAATAAAATTATCACAAGGCATAGAGAATTCAAATTGGAGAGGTTGGGGCCTACTAGTGGACAAAATTTGCACCTCCATTGATTTGCCAATAAGTGTTATTTTCAAGGTCTAATACAGACCGATAGATTAGGGTTATAAAAGATTTGAAGTGTCGCGGATAATTAATCTATTTGGCCCAATTCAAATGTAATGTGGAATTTTTTCACCTCAAAAATAAATTATAATGTGAAATGTTAGATAGCAACATGTCAAGTTTCATCCTAATCTAAGTGATGAAAATAAGGACCAAAATTTAGTAGCTAAAATCAGAAGTACAGAAACTCTGCCTTAGAAAAAAAAAAAAAAAGGTTTACAAGAGCAAAGGGTGGCTAAGAGCACCAAAGCCAAGATGGAAAGTACATAGAGGCACCCTTAGCAAGCAAATGGGGACCTTCATCAAGTAGTCTCACGGAACACAAATGAAAGAAATAAACGAAAACAGTGAAACTGAATGGGATAGGTGTTGAATCCTCGCAAGTACATCTAGGTTAACGTACGTGTAGAGGATCCAATCTCGTGAAGAAGTTTTTTTAGGTAGAATGCTAAAGGAGAAGGCCGGTTTTGGCAAAACAAAGCTAATAAACCCTTGGGTAACCCAATCAATATCCAATAGCACTATTCCATTCCTGTAGCCCATTTCATAAATCTTAAACCCCACAGGTGAATGCTATTGAACCTAAACCTAGTTCCATACCAAAGATTCCCTTTTTGGCTTATAATGTTCTTATCACTTTCGTTATTTCTGACTAGTCTCAAAACATTTCTGGATGGAC
>NC_056569.1:20112147-20119492 GCF_013358625.1 Macadamia integrifolia
TGCCTTATTTTCAAAAGATAGATGCTTGATAGTTGATACTATATGCTAACTATGTGATGATAGGAGAAGATATTGAAGCAGCAGCAAGGGGAGTTTTTTATGGGATAAGAGAAGTAGACAAGCAAGGATGGAAAGTTAACGAGATTTGGAACGATGTGGAAGATCTTAAACCCTTGATGACCACTAACAATTTTTTGCTTTGGGCATGAACCACTGTTTCTCTTTGACCTAAAATGGAGAATATTTTATTCATACCAATTTTTTGTGTGAAAAATGACAGTCACTAATTTCCTCTAAGCTATGACTGAGGAGATCTGATCAAGGATATCACCTTTTTGTTTCAAACTATGAATTCTATTGAACTTTCTTGTTTTTATTCTAATAAAAAAAAAAAAAAATAGCACTATTGCATTGATTATGATATTAAGTATAAAAGCATGCTAGAAATGAAGGCAATTATGGAAACAGAATGCTCAAGGTGGTGCTTAAGCATGGTTTGAGGAACTGGATTCGTATTTGATTGATATTGTTTTGATTCAGCTTGATTTGCTCCCCTGATTCTGGACAAGGAGAATTCTAGAGTTCAACGGTTCTGATCGATATTAATGGATTCAAATACCTTAAACCTTAGTTTGGAAAGTTTAATTTTGCCATTTCTTGATTAATTTAAGAACTCCTTGAGGTTGGTTTGTAGTTTGTACTCTTCCTTCTACTTTTAATGAAGCATTTCCAACTAAAAAGTGAAAACAAACAAAATAGAACAACATGTGATAAGTACTTTAGAAATTAGAACCCATAAGGTCAATCCTATTAATCAAAGCCATCCTCAAAAGTATATGATTTTATTCTCCTGAGTCCTAAACACTCAAAATTTTAAAAAGGTATGTCCTCAATCTATTTCCTTTATTTGTATTCCACGGACCATGAACAACTCCATCATGTGTAAGACAGAGTATTCGCATTCCATTTCACGGCTCTTTAGACTTTGTGAATTTGAAGTCATAGGTTGTACACATGGTAATCATCATTAGTAAATTTTTTTTTCGACCAATTTTTTTTTTTTAGAATTAATCTGTCACCTCTAAGGATTAGGACCAAATTAACCCATAATATATAATTAGTTTCATGCTTTATGATCAAAACAGATTAATAATTGATCGTCTAAGTTTTAGCGTATAAAACAGTTTTTGCCAATCAGTTCCTAAACAGGTTAAAACTAATATGGGAACACACTATCAGTACTCACAATTTAGGGAAAAGGCTGGGTATACTAGTTGTATACCCAAATCTATATCTATCTCTCTTCTCCTCTTCGAAAAGTCCTCTGTGCCCCTTCCATCACAGCCCTCTTATTTGATTGAATCTCTAGCACTAGGAAAGCCATTGGCATACCAACCTCATCCCCACAATTTATTAGCCTTGTTGCTCTAGTGACATCATATCCCCTTTCCCACGGGTCATGCTGGATCATCTGCTGAAATGTTGCAACAAATTAAGATTTTTTTTTTGGTAGCAAAATTAAGATGTAAATAGAAAGATAAAGCTACTAAAATTCATTTAATCAATTAAAAAAAAGGTTAATCTGTTTGTCATTTTGGCGGTTACAATATAAGTTGTAATCTCTCTTTTATGTCCAATAGATAATCATTATTCTTGCCACTTTAAAGATTAAACTGTTATTTCACTTTTAGTGAATTGAATAAAAATTTATTAAAAGTTTGTATTTTATGGGTATTAAGGTAAATCTACTGTCACGAAAACAATAGAGGGAGTGTTGGTTATTCACTTTTCCTAGGTGGAAAAGAACTTCTTGTAATTTACACATTAGGACATGTTTCTTAATTATTTGTTTTTTATACCATATGAATGACTTTATTTATAATTTAACTTCAAATTATTTTCAAATTTCAAATACATTCTTGATCTATAACAAATTACATGTGAATGAAATATTAGTTTTGCCTCTCCGAAACAGATTGGTTCTTTCACCAAGAATTGGAAATTGGATAGCTCAATCGCTTGATTTGGATTGGAATTAGTGGTCATAAATATTGATTTCTGACTATAAGAAACCATAACCTAGATTTCATTATTTCGAATAAAATGATAGGATGATTGCCCTAAGTTAAATTATATAAATTAGGGTTAAAATCAGAGCCGATTTGAGTTGGGCTAGATTAGGCCTGGTTAAAGCACAATATTATATGATCCAGCTCATCTCTATAATTAGCATTGCCGAGATCACTGGGATGGTTATATTCTTATGTGAAAAGTGTTATTGGGTTTGCAGTAGAATATGTGTAGATTGAATGGAGTAAGTATTTTGGATATCCTATTTAATAAGGAAAGGGGTACAAATCAGTCATATTTTTTTTTATTGCAATCTACCTATGTCACTAATTCATAATTGTTATGTGAGAGATCTAAATTGAATCATATCACTAATCTAAAATAGGTAAAAGTTTACAATTAATCCTCCTTCCATACACATCCTTTCCTTGATATCAGATTTAAAAATATTTTTTTTGAATTAGACTTGGATATTGGGAATTGGGGAAGACAAATCACGTGGATGATGCATGATCTTAGTAATAGGTTGAACTCTCGCAATATGAAATCAAACCCAGCGATTTTCTTGTGTAACTATAACTTTTCTCGATCTCCTTCAAAGAAAGTTCAATCTCTGGTTTTACTGCTCCGACGAGTTAAGCATATCATTATTTTTTTGGTGAAAGAGTTAAAACAGAAAAGTGAATAAAGAAGAAGATTGGGATGGGATCTTGGGGTCGGATTTCCTATTATACCCTTGAACTAAAGGGATGAATTTGGGAAAAGGAAATCAATTATTAGTGGTCAATTAATATTATGAAATTACATCAATTACCCTCTATTAAAATTGAACTAAACTATCTATTAGGGTATCTAATGTCTGGTTACAAATTTTGTTTGTAACCTGCTTGGTTACAAATAGATGGACAAAAAAAAAAAACACCGTTTGTATGATATGTATATAATATCATTTTCTGATTAAAAAAAAAAAACATTTCATATCACATAACAATCTACTAAAAGCTAACGAAGTTATGGTGTGCTAAGTGCCTAAGCCTATCCTCACCAAGAGGTCTTGAATTCGAGCCTCATGGTCGTTTCCTTCCATGTGTTGATATTTCTACAAGTGCAAAAACCACTTCTGTTAAAGTTTGCAGAAATTTTAACGTTAAGTTACGTTTGGTAATCATTCAATTTCAGAAATGACGTTTCGTGTCAAAAACACAATTTTCAGTTTTAGGAATAATTATCATAGTTGTTCACTTTTTTTTTTTTTTTTTTTGTATTTGAAACAAAACCAAAATGAAGAAACAAAGTTTCATCCTTCAATCATTTTGTGTTTCTAATGTTTTTTTTCTTTTTCGTTTCAAAAAAATAAAAAAATACCCAATTGACACCAAGCTCTTTATTTTATTTTTTATTCTCATAAATAAAGAAAACATCAAAAACGTTTTTCTGAAGGACTACCAAACGCCGCTTTACTCTTTCTTGTTAAGGATCCAAATACCCAAAAAGCGAGAGAGAGAGAGAGAGAGAGAGAGAGAGAGAGAGAGAGAGAGAGAGAGAGAGAGAGAGAGAGAGAGAGAGAGAGAGAGAGTATATAATGGAGGGTGGGCCGTTTGAACAGTGTGGGTGATGGTGGGTGTGCGACGAGTGAGACTTGCAGCGATGCCAATAGAATAACAGAAGGAAAACCAGCAAAAAGGCTTGAAGTCTAAGCTTCGGGTCTTCCCAGGACATTTTTTTTTTTTTATTTCTTTCTTTTACATTAAAATAACTATTTCTGCAGGAATGTCAGGGAGGGGTTGGCCCCTACTACTGTTTCTTTCGGACCTTTGAGGTTCGGAGGTTGAGCCTCTCTCTCCCTCTCTCTCTCTCTCTCTCTCTCTCTCTCATCTTCTCTGCTTGTTTACTTACCCTTAATATATTGTCTCCTCTGTCTTGTATGCTCTGTCCTCTTCTCTCTCTCTCTCTCTGCGCTGAGAAACAATTCTTGAACTCTCATTGACTACGCAACAGATTATAGAGTTCCTCCTGTTGTCTCCAAACCCAATCTCAGGATATGAGCTGATGAGCTACTTTCTCTCTTCGATCTCTTCATCCCCTCTCCCCTCTCTCTCTGCTAACTTCAACTACATAATTAATCTTCTCAACTGGGCATCAGGGAAATTCGTTTTCTGGGTTGTGAGAGAGTAACTCAAAGGATGCATATGTGCTGTGATCTTGAAGTGGACGTCAATGGACAAGAGATTTTCATGGTGGATAAGGTAAATTCCCTTTACCCAGTTTTTCCATTCTGTTTCTTTAGCTTGGTGGGTGAAATTATATTGGGTTTTCTTCTTCTGTTCAACATGATTGGGGGTAGTTCACAACTTCACATGTGCTTGTGATCTTGAGCTTCTTCTTTCTGTTTCGTTTTCATTTAATTTTCATATTCTATCTTCTTCAAAATAGCTTTTGGGAGATTGGAATTTGTTTATAAGATTTTTCCCACCCTAACCCCCTTGAAGAATCTGGGTACTCGTTAAATCTCTTCAATTGCCATCTGCTTTATCTCATAATCCTTAACATTCCCTTTCTGAGTTGTTCAGTGCTGTCTCCGTATCATTACTAATTTTCCATTGTACCTTTCATTCAATTTGCACCTATTTTGAAGGGTTTGTGGGCCTTTTTATTATTTTTCTGGTTTGGATATGTCAATTTTCATTGTTAGCCATTTCTCCTTACCCATCATTTATTGCTGCTTTAATGGGGATTAAATTTTCATACCTTATTTCATTTTCTTTCATTTCTCTTGGATAACTCTTGTCGTGTGGGGATTAAATGTTTCATAGCTTATTTCGTTTTCTTTCTCTTCCCTCTGGTACCTGTCATTGTATTAATTACTTATTTTTAACTCTTTTTTGTCGGGATGATTGGCAGACACATTTCCTGATTCCTCATTTTTTCTGTTACAATTAATTTTCTAACCTCTTCACCCTCCGTTGGCCAGAATTTATCCCAGATTTCTCTTGTTCTATCTTATTATTCTTGTATATTAAATGCTAATTTTCATTAATTTGATTGTTTGGTTTTCAGTTATCACTGATTGCGTTAAATTTCTAAATTGTGAACAGATTCTGAGCTCTTAGTTTTTTTTTTAAGTTTTCAATTTGGAAGAAATATATGTTTTCTTTTGTTATTTTCCTCTTTAATTTCTTGTGGGTAAATTTTTTTTTTCCATCTAATAGTAGTTTTACCTTGTGTGCATGTACAGAAAATTCTTTCATCATTTTCAGGTAAATTAAACAAATTATTTGGTAAATCTACCGCAACAAGCAATAACCTTAAAGTGATATTCCATGACTTGCCGGGAGGGGCTCTGGGTTTTGAACTCATGGCAAGGTTCTGCTACAACAATGGTCAAATTGAGATAACCCCCTTTAACATATCTCTTCTACATTGTGTGGCACATTTCATGGAAATGACCAAAGAGATCTCTGCGACTGACAATTTGATTGAACAAACTGAAGAATTCCTAGAAGGGATCACTCACTGGGCCTGGTCTGAGCTTTTGGTAGCTCTGAAACGGTGTCAGGAGTTTATGCCAGAAGCAATTTCTTCTGGGATACTTCAGAAATGCTTGGATTCCCTCATAACAAGGGTGGCTGCTTCTGCCACCGAAGCCAGTCCATCTATTTCTTCTTCAGACAGCTCTGGTTTCCGGTTTTCTTGTGATACGAGAAGCACTGAAAGTTTGAAGAACAGCTACTCTCGGGTAAATTGGTGGTTTGAAGATCTTGCGAGTTTGAACCACTGTTTGATTGAAAAGGCTTTTAGGGCTATGGTTGCCCAGAAATCCGATCATGTAATTCTCAGTAGGTTCCTCTTCTATTACCAAAAATCAAGATTTTCCATTGCCAGATCCACTGAGAAGCACAAAATCATAGAGATTGTGGTTGAGCTGCTGTTTTTTCTAGACCTTAGCTCTGTTTCTTGCAAGAGCTTATTTGAGATTCTTCGGGTGGCTTTGAGATTGAATGTGAATAAATGTTGCCGAAACAGATTAGAGAATATGATTGGTTCACAATTGCATCAAGCTACACTTGACAGCCTGCTTATTCCATCCCCACCTGGGATGGATTATCTATATGATGTGAATTTGGTACTGAGATTCTTGAAATCATTTCTCAGTAAGGGAGACTGTTGTGCATCATCCACTCAATTGAGAAAAGTTGCAAGCTTGATGGATTTGTATATTGCAGAAGTAGCCCCTGATCCCTGTTTGAAACCTTCAAAATTCATTGCGTTAGTCACGGCACTGCCTGATTCTTCAAGAGACTCCTGTGATGGAATCTACCGAGCCATGGATATGTATCTAGAGGTATGGCATTTAATATCATGCCATTGTTGTTTGCTTTTATTTTTCATATATGAGGAAATATGAATCTTTAATTCAAAGATCAAGATTCATATTTTTGTGGAAACCATGAGATTTATTAGTCACTTCAACAAATTATCTAGTTCTTGATTTGTTTGATTTGGAAATTTGGGCTGATTCAGGATATTTTCAGGTTCATACTAAATTATCTGAAGAGGAAAAGATGAAGATCTGTTGTGCACTGGATTATGAGAAGCTCTCATCAGAAGCTCTCAAACACCTGGCTAGAAACTCAAAATTCCCATCAAGAACAGTGGTCCAAGCTCTCAAGTTACAGTATAGTTACAGCAACAATCTCAAATCTTTTGGTGAGTTACCTTGTAGTTACAGTGAGAAGGGAATTAAGGGGAAGGAAGCTGAGAAAGATGAGGAACTTATGCTTTATACAAGGAAGCTCGATGTTTTAGTGGAGAATGAGAAATTCGAAACACATTTAAAAGGAATGGAATGGAGGGTGAAGGAGTTGGAGAAAGTCTGTAGGAAAATGCAGGTCCAGATGGAAAAAATGATGAAGTCAAGATTATCAAGCCCAAGTAGTGCCAGATCCTTACCTAAAATGTGTTCATGATTATTTTTTTTAGTGCCAGATCCTTACCTAGGATGTGTTCATGATTATTTTTTTTTCTTCTTATTACCAAATTATGGGGGCTGCTTTCATACATGGTCGTTGTGGGAGTCTCGTGCACTGGGTTGCTCTTTGTTTTCATACATGGTCGTGTATGAATGGTCAACACTTCAGCCATTCGATGATGCATGAGAATCAGGTATTCGTATCAAATGGCTGAAGTAGTGACCGTTCATGATACATGACCTTGTATGAAATCTTTCTTGTACAGTCTAAAAATAGGGTTCTGTTCCATTTTTTTTTTTTTTTTA
>NC_056569.1:20119512-20122401 GCF_013358625.1 Macadamia integrifolia
TTTTTTGGGTTGGTGGGTGGGTGGGTGGGGTTACTTTACAAAAGCAAAGATTATTGAGGGCAGCTTCTTTAACAGAAAATGAAATGTTGGCTGTACAGATGGAGAGAGCTTTGATTGTTATTTTGTTTATTTTCATATACAGAATTCTGTGTATATGTGTAGTCCCTTTCCTATGTCACCCTCATAGCAAAGGTAGTGGAGCAAGTTGGCAACTGGTCTGTCTCTGCTACAGATGCATGGCCTAAAAGCAAATTCGTATGGAGCAAGTCAAAAGCTGGGAGAATGGTTCATTCATTAGAGTGCAGGTTGTGTTGAAACCATCGACCTTTCTCATTAAAAGCTCCTGCTGTTGATCCTCATTTGCTTTTGAGCAGTCCGTATTCCTGAGAATAAAAGGCATACCCAGTGTATTAGACTCCCGCCACTGCGAGGTCTGAGGAGGGTATCATGTTTGCGGAATTATGACTACTTCGTAGAGAGACTGTTTTTTATCTTGAACCCACACTTGATCACGATAGAGCAACCTTAATAGACTCTTGCAAATGCAACCATATAATCTTTCAATCATGAGGTGTTATGATTCTGTATCAGAACAGAGAATTGTCCAAAGGATCCAAATTTAAATAATTGACGGTGAGTAAGGTAGGGAAGAGCAGAGCACGGAGGATGTGGCTCCCATTCACAAGGCCATAAGAACAGCAGCAAATTGAACACCATTTAATGTGGTAGAAAGTATAAACCCAGATGCTTGAAACGTGGATTCTTCACGTACTGCTTTCATGCACTCCTGGGAACTTAATTTTGTGTTAATGGCTACCACATGGCATTGTTTGGAGAGCCACCAAAAAGTGAGTCACAGTATCCAATAAAGACAGAATAAGATACGAAATAGACAAACAAGTAAAAGAGAAACAAAACGAAATCAGAGTCAGAGGATACTATTCTATTATATAACTAATAGTATATGTATATGATCACTACTTAGAATTAGAATCGTCTCCTTTGTGGGAACCAAGAACAAGAGAGCATTAATGGTGGGAGGAGACAAGAAAAGGAAGAAGCTTTCCCTTAAACGGTACTCTTTCCTAAGTGATAATTGTAATCAGAACATCCTCATTAGTATATTAGTCATTCTTGTTTCATTATCGAAATCTCATAAACAATTAATTAACACAAAAGGGTAAGCAGTGGATGTGGAAAGCTTCGAGGGAATCAATAACCTGCAGAGACTGGATAGAGAGGGAGAGAGATGCAGGTGAAGGGCATTTGGGTACTCGAGGCTCTTGGGCACCTTGAGATTCTGACTCTGGTTAGATGACGTTGTTCGTGGGGAGAGGATAGAGGGGAGTATTTCTTGGGTTTCTGCAACTTTCAACTACTTGATCCGTGCAAGGAAAGAAAACTCAGAAAAGGATTTTGGACTCGGTGAGATTGCAATTGTGTCAAGCAGAGGTTCACTAGAGTGAAGTGTGATCAAAGGAACTGAAACTCTCCTCGGCATTAATGCCGGTTTCGGAAATGTTTTTGTTTTTCCCATTTTCATTGAGAGAGTTCTGTAGTTTGGAATTTCGTGCCAAAGGCATTATGACTTTTTTATTTTATTAGTAAAAAACATTAAACACTCCATGTAAGTGTTCCAAAAGAGGTAAGAGATTGAGCTCAGAACCACATGTTTTCTCAGGCAAAGGCTCCTTGTCAACTCCACTAACCCTTGATAAATAGGAAAATGCTTACAATGATGACATACATGAGTGTGTAAGTCGCTTGCAGCCACTTCATCCGTGCAATGAGCATCAGGTGGCTGATAGCTCCTTGAAACACATGCTCAGATGCTCTTAGCTGTCCGATGTTCACTGCACCTCACCACTCGCTGCAAAGGATGCAGACTTCATACATGATCAATCCTCTTTGCGAGTAGATCCTTTTGGTGCCATAGTTATATAGGTAGATACTACCATTATACTATATATATATATATATTTTTTTTTTTTGCTAACGTAAGTACAACTAATGTACACAAAAAGTCGTAAACAATTAGAAAAATTGTTCGAAAATATGATCCTACAAGATTTGTGGTAAATGTATGTAGCAATGTGACGATAATCTTTAGTTTACTTGTAATATGCAATCAGTTATAGTAAGGGCATATTTAGTGCATGAGACTCCCATCACCGCAGGGTCTAGGGAAGATCATAATATATGCAACCTTACCCTTGATTCAGAGGCTATTTCCTCACTTAAACCTATGTGACCAGTTGGTCACAATAGATCAACCTTACCGTTGCATCAAGGAGCAAACAGTTTTACGACGTAAGATAGTTGTATTGAAATCCTCTAATACTCAGCTTCCTTGGTAGTAGATTCTTGCCACTTGTGTTGATAAGATGTGCACTCTTGTTCCTACTAGTTAGAATCAGGAATCAAGCCATTTTCTTCATTGTTGATTTTGGAACTTGAAGAGTATGGCTATGGCTATCTCATAAGTTATCCATTGCCTTAATTCTTGTAAGTTTCATTGTATAGTTGAGCCTAGGGGTACACTTAAGCTTGAGATGAATTTTCAATATTTTTCAGAGTTAAGGGAAATAACATTTAGTTTGTTTTTATATTTTTTAAATCAACTAGTCAATGGCTATTCAATTAGGCTGCTATAAGTGGACAGAAGTTAATTAAACTCATCCACTGATAGAATGAAAAGTGAAGTGAAAATAAACAGAAAATATCAAGAATCCTTCCCATGGGGTAATTGAAGTTAAATTTGATGTGAAGTGCTATGGAAAATATGTGGAGCTCACAACATAGAGAAGGTTGCAGGTAAAAAAATTTAATGTTATTTTAGCAGAGTATGAAAAAGTTCTTTTTTTTTTTTTTTTTTTTAATGAAAAATAA
>NC_056569.1:20123442-20158032 GCF_013358625.1 Macadamia integrifolia
TAAATATTCAAGTGGGCCCACTTCCAGTTGGCTTGGTTCTCTTGGGCCCATCGGCCCAACCATTACACATGGAGCCCATAATGGATTTTTTTTTTTTAATGTAAAACTCACTTATTTTTCTTCACTTTTTGTTATTTTCACTTCTCTCTTGCATTAACTTGATCTCATTTTATTCTACCAATGGAAAATAGTAAGCTACAGTTGGTTGGTAAGGAAGTGAGTTAAAACAGCTAAAGTGAATTAAAATCAACAAAATTTCCACTTTACACTTCATTGAAAAGTTTCCTATTTTTCATTTTCATTTCACCTCCTCAGTTTACAAATTAAAATTTAATTTTGCATCACTCCAGTTCTAACAAAACCTGGCCTTCAATACACTTCTAACAAAAAAAAAAAAGCCTCAAGGATCCATTCTTCTGTCATGGAACTTCCATTTGATGATGCACATTATCAACTTTATAGTAAGGAAAATTTAAGTTCCCCATCCACTCACAAAACCAATCATTGGTTCTCTTGCATTGTATTGATTCTGAGAATGGAGCATTAAAATTATTTTTAGATTCCAAAATTCATGTGAAAGTAACCTACTGAGAAGGGAAAGCTTGCAGAAGCCAAGGAGGAATTGAAAAGAGCTAAAATCCTAAAAATGCAACTTGAGGAACAGAAGTTATTAGTTGAGGCTGATGATTCCCATGATCAGTTATCTTCTTTGATCCATAGCATGGATGATGAACAACCAGAATGATTTCTCAATTGGGTTTGAGTAGAGTCTTCGTTATGGATTTAATGACCTCGTTGACATTCCTGATAATATTAGTCTGGATGGTAATTTCAAGGTGGCAGATGAGGATATGGATGATCCAGCAATGGTTGCAGCCTTGAAATCTTTACATGGGACAGAAGACTATGAACCCCCTGAAGATACTGTGCCACAGACTACTCTGAGGAAAAGGGAAGTCTTGCAAAATGAAGTTCTTTCTCTGGAAAGAGAAGCACTCAGCCTAAACAGGTAGGTATGTAGCAGAAGCAATGATACAGTTTCAAGAACATATGCAAAAGGTTTCAAATTTGGAAAAGTAAAATTCTATCTTTTGCTGGTCGCCTTGAACTCATTATATCAGTTATGCAAAACTCCTATATCTTCTGGACTGAGGTTTTTGGAGTTTCTGCTTCTATCTCTACAAAGATCGAATTTCTTATGACTTCCTTCCTTTGAAAAGGTCAGGATAGTGTAAATTTTCTCCATCCCATTAGTTGGGGTAATGTCTGTCTTCCAAAAAGGGAAGGGGGTTTTGGTCTTCGTAGAGTTAAAGAGTGTAATATTTCAGGAATTGTTAAGCTTATCTAGAATATTTCCTCTCGTAAGAAGAGCATTTGGGTTGATTGGGTGTATTCTAGATACCTCAAGTCTGACTCGATTTGAATTGCCCCTTATCCTTTGGATATTTCTTGGGTCTGGAGGAAAATTCTTAAATATAAGCATTTTGTGTCTGAAAAAATTCGATATTCTATTGACGATGGCTTTAACACATTTCATTGGCTTGACAATTGGCATCTTGATGATGTTCTTATTTTAAAATATGGTAACAGAATCAGATATGATACTGGTTCGGATAGGTTTATTAAGGTTTCCTCTATCTTGAGAAATGAGAATTGGCTTTCTGACCCTGGTAATTCTCTCTCTCTCATAGAGGTTTGGAAGAAACTCCCCAATATTCGTTTTAGGCCTAAGGGTAGTGGGGATTTAGTTCAATGTGATAACTCTACTAATAAATTCACCAGTTCTACTGCTTGGAATCTGGTGCACATTAGAGCTCCTGTTGTTCCATGGTTTAATTCTTCCATTCCTAGGCATTCCTTTACTGCTTGGAGGGCTATGACTAAATCTCTCCCCACTCAGGAGTTTCTTCTTCAAAGAAATATATCAATTCCCAATTGCTACCTTTGTTGGAACTCCACAGAAAGTGTGAATCATCTTTTTTTCTCCGTTCCCTTTTCCAAGTCTGTTTGGAATGATATTTTCGGGAAATGTTGGCCTCCCTAGGGTTATCTTTTCTTTTGACAGAGAATGGAAGTGGATCTTAAAATAATTCAATGGCAAAACTTCTTATGATATTGTTGGTAAGTTGGCTTTTTGTGCAAGAGTTCACCATATTTGGTGGGAAAGAAATAAAAGGAGATTGACTTTCTCTTCCCGTTCTATTGATCAAATATGGAATGCAATCACCTTCGAGGTGAGGAATAAAATCCTTTATAGATGTGCCAAGTACCCAGATTCTTTTAGAAATAAGCACCTTACTTTGGCTTGGGATCTTCCACTTGTCTCCCCTTCCCTCTAATTTTGATGAAGCCTATTTTCTTTTGTTTCTCCCCTCCCCCTTCTTTTAGTGTAGTATTCTTTTTTTGATGTGTAATTTGCCCCCATCCTTAGTTTTCTTGTATCCCCCTTGATGGTTGTTTTGTCCCCTCCCCCTTGGTTCTTCATTCGTTTGGCCTTGGCCATTGGATAACCTATGTCTTGGCTCTGTATTTCTTTTTTCTTTTCTAATATATTTTCATTCACCAAAAAAAAAAAAAACATATGCAAAAGGGCTCAAATTCTAAAAATGCCGAAAATTCATTGAAAACAATTGTGGATGATGTGGGAACCAAGTTTTTTCACTTGATACAGATCCTAAATTTCCTTGAGAAGGGAAGGACAACTAGATGAGGCTGAAGATGAGTTGAAAGGAATCCTTGAGTAGCAACTTGAAGAGATGGAGGGTGCATCGAAAGTGTGGTCCAGTAAGATGAATGTTGGTGGCAAGGACTCTGAACCTGCACACAAACATAAAGATATTTCTACAACTCTGGTTCTTGGTTGAAACCCCAAGGGGATAGCTGAGCTGGCAAGGGACCTTCGCCTCAGGAAGCGTGTGGTTCTGAGTTCGACTCCTCTTATCTCATTGGGCCACTCACACGGGGTGTTTAGTGCTCTTTACTGCCTTCGGTGAAAGTTAAATGGTTCTCATTCAACCTTGGTATGACTCGGTCCATGCGGTTGTGGAGTCAGTATGAGCCTACAGGACTAAGTAATACATGCCTTGTCTGAGATCTCTGTTGTGGCACCAAGGAGAAGTAAGCTGAAAATTCAAAGGGAACTCTTAAGCTTGGAAGAAAGGCCTCACCCTTAGACGACAAGAAAAGAGTGAGGCTGAAGAAGTCCTGAGGATGGCGAAGGCATTATAGGCCTAAATTGAAGAGATGACAGTTCAAAAGGAAGACCTGGTCAACTCTGGGAAGGGTAAGGAGCAGGATGGTCTGGTTTCTTTGGCTGTGCAAGCTCAAGACCAAAATATAAAAGCAGAGGAAGTGAATAGAGTAATTGAGTCAGAAAAGGGTAAAAAATTTGAAGTAGGTGAGTTGCCAAATCGTTTTGGTTGGAACTGAGTTGTCTGGCTAATGAGAAACTGACAGAACACTAGTCTCCATTTCCTCAGTCAAGCATATCTGTAAAACCAGTGGATTTCCATTTCCTCAGAACACTAGTCTCCATAACTGGGGAAGACTGGAAGATTAAGGAACTCATAGTGGCAACATTTTGGTACTTTTCTGATCGACCTACGCAGTTGAGAACTTTTAAGAGTATTGATAAGGAAATTGGAAGCAGGGGTGCAACTGATTCAGAGATGAGAGAAAAATCAGTTCCTCCAAGACCAACCCATGAAGGCATGAAGTGAAGTCTACTCTTGAGCCCAATTCTTATGACAATGGAAGTCAGCTGCAACAAGAGATAGCAGAAGCTCCAGATAAACTTGCAGCAGGCCAAGCACTTGGAGAAGATTCTAAAGGAGGAGCCAGGCTGCTGCAGGTCCTGGTCCATCACTTTCTACTTCCAATGATGTTTCTGTTTGAGCAAGAAGAGCACAAGAAATCAAGTCAAGGTCCAAAAGCTATATCAGGTCGTGAACGTTTTTCGCTTGCCTATGCAGTTTCTGCCTGGAAACAAATTGAGTGATGGGAGAAACCTTTGAACCAGCTGGTCCTCTTTTGAAGAAGAAGAAGAAAAATAACATTAATAAATAGCAAATACAGTTCCACAAGATACAGTTTTATGTTCAAAACTACTCTCACAAACCACCCTTCCAATCCTAGTAGTTTTCTCATTCAGTTCAATCCATTCAGTGTTCAGAGCCAATCAGCAGGAGATACTATGCCAGATGATAGTAAACAATTGAGCTCTCTTAATGCAAAATAGAGAACTTCAATATAATGGGGATGATAAGCTTGCCCATTTTCAATTTGAGTCAATGACGTCCAAATGGAGGAAATCCAGCTTTCTCTGAAGACGGCGGTGAAGGTGGTTCTCTGGGCCTTGCATACTCAGCAAAAATAACCCATCCATCCAGAAACTACGCAACCCAAATACCAAAACAGTGATAATTGATTATTGTTAGTATATCAGTACAACATTGTGAAATTATTCAATATGGTAATGATAAAACTGCATCACATCACTAAGATCAACTTAAGATGGCTTGACTTTCGTAAGATGCCATTTTAAATAGGACATGGTTAGGATTAGGCCTCTAGACACCCAATCCAATTCTCACCGGACAGCTGCTTTTAACGCATATACATGTTCGAATATAAACTTGACTGGCTGACGGACGAATTGGATTAAAGATATGCAGTATCCATATCTTACTCCCATAAACTGCTCCAGTTAAAATTGTGTTTTCAATTAATGTCTTTAATGTTACTAAGAGCACCAAACCACATTTCGTTGGGCTCAGGTTGATCATACAGCAGAAGTTTTATTACAACTACAATTTGCATCAATTATACAAATGCTATCAGCTTTACACACTAATATTGTTTAATGTCAATCAACAAGATTTCTACAATTGTTTGTAATTGTCCCAGTACTTCAACAGCTACATTAACAATTAACAGGCTATTGAAAAAGATTGTTTTAACCTTTTTTCTTCTCTCTCTGTGAACAAATGTTCATAAATTTTGCTCCTTATTAAAGACCTTTTAGGAGGCATTTCATTCATTATTTTTCCAAATGGGTTTCTGAAATTCAAACTTTGACTCCTATAGTTAAAAGTAAAGGTCAAAGAGGAAACATGATCTAAAGATCCCCAAAATCCCTTCGTTAATCATGTGATCAGATTAAAGAAACATACTAAATCGTGTTCACCCATTGCATATATATATAATAATTTTTTTTTCTTCACACCTAACATATAACTTGACTTGTACGCTAATGAAAAATCAAAAGAATGATCATATGCTCTCATCTCCATCAGTGAAGTTGATGTTTTGGGGTTAGCTCACCTTGCCATCCATGCCTTTTATACCTTCTGCAGCATCTTCCAAAGTGGCATACAATACAAAACCAAAACCCTTGGAATATCCGGAGACACGATCCGTCACAACTCTAGCTGCAAATAACAGATTGCTTGAAGCACAACATTTTATCGGGCAATCTCAAGAATTCTTTTGGAACCAAAAACTAACCATTAACCACTTGACCAAATTTTGAGAAGGCTTCTCTAAGTCCTTCAGTAGTAGTACGTTTGCTAAGGCCTGCAGGAGCATCATTGATGAAGTTAGGAAAAAGGGAGGGGGAGGGGGGTTAAATCACTTGATAAATTAAAAGCTTTCCGTAAATGGGAGAAGGGGAAAAAGGACATGTCTTTCACCCTTTCAAACATTAACAAGACATCACATTAACATTTCCATGTCATCACAAATAATTAGAACATGAGAATCATAAATCCTGAAAGAGCAAGTTGATGATGGACTGGCCACCCAAAAAGAA
The DNA here is from genome assembly GCF_013358625.1 of Macadamia integrifolia. NCBI lineage: Eukaryota > Viridiplantae > Streptophyta > Magnoliopsida > Proteales > Proteaceae > Macadamia > Macadamia integrifolia. The sequence goes on from NC_056569.1 coordinate 20,129,252, forward strand.
TGTACATCAAAAAGAGTGGAGTAAACAAAGAATAAGCCTGAATAAGAATTATCCCAGATGGATTAGGAGAGAGAAAAGTAGCTCTTTAAGATAAAATAGAAATCACAATAGCATTAGAATTGCAGAAAGGTGGAAATTTTCTGACTTGGTGGGTTAAAGCATATGAAGGCCAAAGAAATAGATTTTAAGGATTCCAGCTTGAATCGTGAGAGCAGTGAGAGAAAGTAAACAGCTGATCTGATGTGCTGACTATATTCATCGAGTAGCCGAATGTAGTGGGGAAAGGGGAGGCTAAATGGTAGGCAATTAATGGTTGGATGGAGAATTCTATTATCTACACAGCAACTCTGCAAACAGGAGATTGATTGGCAGTATGGAATTTAGGTTGGGGATTTGAAAAGATGAGAAGTGAATAAAAAGAGCATGTTTTGGAGATGGTCTTGTGGTATGTTCAAAGAAAAGTAGAGAGGAGACAAGCTAGTAGTGGAGGCTGGTATCTTCCATGCTCAAAATTACTGAGTAGAACAATATCTCTCAGAAATCCATCCAGTGTGTTGCTGGAGTCCCCCCCCCCCCCCCCCCCTAGACACACAACATAGAATCCCGAACCCACATTGCTGAGAAGAGATAGCAATTAGCTGCAAAATCCAATTTCATCCAATTGAGAAAATAAGATTGTCTACTACATATAGACCTCTTATGATACGTCAATACCAACTCCTAATAAAAAAAACTGATCATCTTAAAGTATAGTTAAAAAAATGTCAAACTAGAAAAACTTCTAATTAAATGTACACAGGTTTCTAAATAAATATTCCCATTACAAATGGGACCTTTTCTGGAAAATCCAACCAAAAACCCACTAAGCCCATGCCCATATTATTACAAAATGACTTGTAAAATCTACAGTACTCTTTTAAAGAGCTCTCCACCAACCCAACCAAATCAAATAACTGTTTTACCCAACAGACTACAGACCAAAGGGGGGCGGGGGGAGACCAAAAAAGGAAAAAAAAAGCAGTTAATAATGACAACAATGTTTTGTTAGCTGAATCCCCAACGGCCCCAACATAAAATACGTTTTAACAGAACAACAAAGTCAAGATCCTGAAATGGTTAACCCTCATGAGTTGTCAACTAGTCGAACCTAGTGAGCCAACTAATGTTGTTTTCTAGTCACAAGTAGGCAAACAACTTGATGGTACCGACCATAGTTATCAATTCGGCCGAATAATTCGCGAATTATTCGGCCGAACTGAATTTTTTCGAATTTTATAAAAAATTCGGACCGAATCTGAATTAAAAATAAAATTCTTTAAAATTCGCGACTTTTTCAAAACTGACTATAAATCGCGAATAATTCGGACCGAATCCGAATTAAACCGAATTATTCGGTCCATTTAAACATTATTTAAAAAAAAAAAAAAAAAAAAAAAAAAAAAAAAATAAAAAAACAATTTAAAAAAAAAAAAAACCCCAATAAGATTTTTTGACCGCTTTTTTGACCGAATCCTTAAATTAATCGTCCGAATTATTCCGAATAATTCTCCGTCCGAATAATTCCCGAATCCGAATTTGCTAACTATGGTACCGACAAACTCATGCATGAGTCAGTCAGCCAGTCCAGTAGTCCCTATCCTAAAATTCCTAGGTGCCTTGACAACACTAAGTACATAAATCTGAGACACCCAGTGACGAAGGCAATAGTCAGAGATATGGATAAAGTCAATGTCAAGTGAGGTCTATCTCCATCCACTCTGCAACTAGGAGTGGAGTTGCCAAAGATATCAAACAACCACTCCACACAGGGCTTTTAGAGTAAAGGGAGTACTTCTGTTTCCTATTGGGGTTATGAAGCATCATTATAAATTATGAGATTTTTGTCCTGAATTATACTGGGATTCTAGTTCAATTGATTTCAGCCGACCATGACCAACAGCAGAACACTGCTAAAGAAATAAACTGGTAGTTCTATGCAATCCAATCAAACTGACTTGGCATAATCCAGCAGTTTATGTCCCAAAACATTAAAATGAGTGAATGAGTCGCATACAAATGCATAGTAGATGCTTAAGTCAACTAACCACATAGGCGTGAATAGTAAATGCCTGGCTCAACTAACCCTTATCTCAACTCTTGGAGTCGGTCAGGAATCGTAATCATCCATTTCATTCCATACATACATGGCTTAGCAATTAGCAATGACAATTAATCAGCTCCGGAAGTTCAGGGGAAAAATATACAAGCTGATTCTTTCAGGACCAGATCAACATACGATACTGGGGAAAAAAAAAAAAAACACGAAAAGCTAAATGGACACGAGCAATATTTATCGCGTATTTGGAACTGTAATTCAATTTCAACAAAAAAATTCAGGGAGACCAGAAAATGACCCTGAATAAATTCAAATCGAATGGAAATGAAAAGAAATAGTGAAGCACAGTTAGGGGAAGAATGAGAGGGACGTGCCTGAGACGAAGAGGTTCGTGGACGGCTCGGCCGGCGGAGGAGCTGTATTTGCAGCGTTGCTGGACGGAGGAGGGAAAGCGAAGCTCGAGAATAGTTTTCTAAGTCCACGAGGTGCCGCCGCAGCTGCTCTCATCGCCATGACTCCTTCTCTGATTCCTTGCTCCGACCTCTCAGGCTTTCACTCTCTCCTTCCCACAATGAAGCTCAACCCAAGTTGGGATTTTTCACCGTCGGAGAAAGAGTAGGAGAGCATAAACCTCTTTGCTCTTTATATGGTGAGAAAAGAGGAAGGATTTGAAAATAGTCGATACCAAATTACTCATGTACCCTTTATTTCTAGGTTTAATTTGATCAAACTGGTAGTAAAAAGACGAAAGAACCCCTGATGCCCGAAGTTGCGAAACGTGCGGTATAAGTGGGCCTGAGCCGTATTTTGGATGCTGACGTGGGCAACAGACAATTGGCCGAAAATGGATCTTTGCTGTCCCTTTAGCATTGTCCTTCCAATACGGAGATCGGAGGGTTGTTTTTTTTGTTTTTTTTTTTAATTGAAAAACAAATTTATTAGAGAAAGTCAAGGGAGGAGAAATTCCTTCCGTGAGGTGTTGGTGGGCACCAACATGAGCTACCATACAATTGGAAGAAAAAAGATATATTCTTCCATTTGCCATATTGGAAGGATAATCTAATTCATCGCAATCTCGATGCAATGCATATAGAGAAGAATGTGTGCAATAGCATCATTGAAATAGTGTTGGATTTAGAGGATAAAACAAAGGATACCAGTCTAGACATGAAGGAAATGAACTTACGATCATCTCTGCATCCACAGATGATTGAGGGGGAAGAAGAAAACAATTACTCCTCTTGCATGCTACACATTGTGTAAGGAAGACAAAAAGTTGTTCTGCAAAGCTTTAAAGGCAGTGAAGGTCCCTGATTATGCTAAAAATATTTTAAGGATTAAAGAGTCATGATTGTCATATTTTAATGCAACAATTACTTGCTTTGGCACTACGTTGTATTTTACCGAAGAATATTAGGTCTGTTATGATTTTATTGTGTTCGTTCTTTATGTTCTATAGTAGCACGAGCAGAGGATTTTTATAAACTTAAAGCAAGTATAACAGAAACACTGCCATCTTGAGAGACTGTTCCCACCTGCATTGTTCGATATTATGGTTCATTGACTAATTCATTTACCATATGAGGTAAAACTAGGTGGACCAGCATTATAGGTGGATGTATCCTTTCGAAAGGTTAGTGTTTATTTTCAATTCAATTAAATATCTTTTATTAGGTGATAGAAAAAGTCTTAAATTTAGAAATCTTTGTTGAACCCAATTAGGTTCATGAAGACATTGAAGGGGTAATCCAAGTTGGCCAAAAGGCTCAATTGCAGAAGGATATATTGTCGATGAATGCCTAATATTTTGTTCAAGATATTTCAAAGGTGTAGAAACACAGGTCAATCAACCGAATAGGAATACTGGGTTCGGAGAGATGAGTGGACCCTCAAGAAAGGCTGAGCTAATTAGGCTTGAGATGAAATATAGAAATCAAGCCCACCAATATGTACTTTTCGATTACGATGCCCTTGAAGGATATTAGAAGTAAGTATCAAATTGAAAAATTTGATATGTGAACTTTTTATATGATTCAATACATATTAATAACCTAAAGTTTGCTTTCTTATTTTTTAGACATCATTTTGAAGAAATTAAAAGGGAACAAGGTCGTAAAGGCCGACAACAAAATAGACTAAAGGAGCATGCATCGTTCCCAACTTGGTTTGCGTGTCATATAAGTTTAAAATCGGTTTACAAAATGAGTTCAACACCCCTATCATAATAACATGTATACTTTGTATTGAATAGGTCAACAAGCTACGACAAAGCGGGTTCGAGGTGCTTGACAACAATAAATGGTTATCGAAAAGGCCTAATTGGGAGGCAAAAATATATAAATGATATATTATCAATGGCACCCGTTTTAACACTAAGGAATGTGAAGCTGATTTGCAAACTCAGAACAGTGGGGTCTTAGTGATGACAATAACGCCAAGCGTTAATGGTCATAGAGATCCTAGGCCCATCGAAGGAAATGTAGCTTATTATGGCATTTTAAAGGAAGTCATTGAGTTAGATTATTCTCTAAATCTTAAAATAGTGTTATTTTGATGTGACTGGGCTGACACTAACAAGGTGGTGACCAAAGATGACTTCGAGTTTACACTTGTAAACTTTAATCATTTAAAGCATACTCGGGTAAATGAAATGGATGTATCATTTGTCTTCACTACACAAGCAAATTAGGTGTTTTATGTGCAAGAACCCTCAAAACCAGAATGGCAAATTGTTATAAGAATATTGATACGTGATAATTATATTATGGAGGGAGATGTGCCTGAAGACAATATTCAAAATTGGAAAGAGATATCACTTCAAAACATTGACAGTAGATGGGGAAAAGCTGGTGAAGATGATACCGATTTTTGTTTGATAAGATCAGACATGGAACGAACAATAGTGGATGCGGCATTAGAACTAATCAATGTTTTGCAAAGTTACACATAAATATTAGTCATTGGCTACAATTTTTTGTATATTTTCTTTTAAGGGTTTGTATCTGGTGAGCAATGAATTTGATACTAGCCGTAAACTCGGACGTCCTAAGTTTGACTCCCACTAGGCACACTTTGGGCCACTCACACGGGGGTGGTTAGTGCTCTTCACTGCTTTCAGTGAAAGTTGAATGGTTCTCATTCAACCCCGGAATAACCCGGTCTATGCGATTGTGGGGTCAGTATGGGACCACGGGACTAGTTAGGCCGAAGGCCTAAATACCTGTCTATAGAAAAAAAAATTAGTATTTTATTCAAAGTAAGAAAATCAATTAAATGCTAACACTAATAGTGGATGGACAATAGTACTTACTATTCAAGAGATGTTGTTTTATGGCAGTTGTAGAAAATGGATAATAGTCATGTGGACGTTGCTTCTATGAGTGCAGTTGCATCAGGAATGGCCATTCTATTTTTTATTATCATGTATTGACATATTTAGTTGAATTTATGATAATGTATTCATTATTTTTTTTTATAACTAAATTTATTTATTTTATATTGTAAACTATCATTTTACATGTAGACAATCGTCGTAAGAAACGTGGTCGGTCAAGGGGATTGGCTACAACTTCTTTGCCAAGTGGCCAAAAGGTAAAAAGGACCAATCATTATCACCAAAGGGTTTCTAAGGAGGCATTACAGTTACTTACGTGGATGGGCACACACGTAAGAACACCTACCATGATGCCACTCAATTATAGGGAATGGCGGAAAGTTCCTCAACACTATAAGGAATCAATTTGGGAAAAAGTTAAGGGAGGGTGACACCAACATTAACATTTTTAATATATGATTTTTGAATGTTTTTTTTTTATAATTAATATAATACATTGTTCTGTAGGACTATTATGAAATTGAAATTTCAGGAAAAAAATGGGTTGAAAGAAAAATGGGTATCCAATGGAACAACTTCAGGCTTGAATTAAAAGAAATATATGATAAATCAACAACGATTGGTGAGTGCTTTGCGAAACGTGATGTCCGTGTTCCATTGGATCAATGGAAATACCTTATAAATATGTGGAGTGATGTGAAGCATAAGTTAATGATGCCTATGCAAATCTATTACATGTTTTTGGTATTTGCTTTTCCAATATTGTATGATTTGTGTTTTCACTATGTAGGAAATTTGTTCGCGGAATAAAGAGAATAGAAAAAATCAGAAAATGAATCACACTGTGGGCTGACAAAGTTTTGTCCAAGTTTATGATGAAAGTATTAGTTTTGTGTCTTGTGAACTACACTTCATTGGATAATTTGAAGAACTCATGATGGATTATTTGAAGAACCCATGATGGTATATCCTAAATTTTTTGTTCTTTGTTTTATTTGATCAGTTTCAGGAGACTATGAGGAACTGTTAAAGATCGATTTTTACAGGATAACACATGTGAAAAAGAACTTAGAACCGGTTGATGAAGAATCAGGAAAAAGTTGGTATATATTTTGTTTTTTATTCATAGTTACTAAGTCCTTGATCATTGTTGGTAACTTGCTCAGTTTGCGATAATTTGTAGAAAGAGATGGAAGATAAGTTAGTGGTGATGCCAGTAGAATTATAAAAAAAAAATAAAGAGACTCATGAATCCATATGGAGACAATCACTTGGTGAGGAATCCCATGGCCGAGTGCGCTTAGTTGGAGTTGGGGTAAGCTCAAAAGACCTTGATTCGTCGAAAAATAATGTCGTACTCAACCGGAAGAACAAGAAATTGCAAAATAAAGTGGAGATGCTAGAGAAGAAGATGAAATTAGAAAAGAAAAAGAATGAAGATGTGACTAGCAGTATGCAATCTCAAATTGAAAAATTTACCCAACTCTTCATGAATAGAAGCTCATAGGATTCAATTAATCTAGGTAAAGATTAGCTCTTCTGAGTTTTGATGTTAGAGACTATAGTTTTATCATAAGATTGTGATCATCTTCTGTTTTGAAAAACCATGAAGTAACTAATGGAGAATTCAACTTCTATATGAATCTTATACATTTTCGACTGTTGGGTAAGATAATTCTTCCTCTTATAAATGAAAGTATATATGTTAACACATTTTGTGTTATACATTCTGTTGATTTAAAACTTGTCATGTGTGTTTTGGCTTGAATTTGTTTTTTGTTCATCTTCTTCTTCTTCCTATGTTGCTATAACCAAAACAGAGTTGGGCCCAAATAATGCATGAAAATTATGATGTTAAATTGCTCATGACTTTGCTTTCTGTTTTTTTTTTTTTTTTTTTTTAAAAAAGATTTATGTTTCCCTCATCTTATACATTTCTATCAACTCCTTCATAGCTATTAGCTTTTGAATCTTGAAAAAATTGTTGTGACTATTTTAAAATTTTCTCTTAACTATTCTCATCTAGTTGATGAAGAGGCATTTTTTTGTTCTAGAGACCCCATATACCTCTTGAATCCAGCCATTCAAAGAAGACTCAAGGAGCTTCCACATGTTCCCTATAAAAAAATAAATCAATCCAGCCATTATAAGATTCAGATCGGATTTGGGTATGATCCCATGAATAAAGACTACAAGGTTGTTATGCTTATATACTCTTATATTAAGTTCTGTTTCTATGATGTCTAGGTGTACTCTTTGAATTCCTATAACTGGAGAAAACGTAGAGATCATATCACATACACAAAAGATCTAGACCTCTCCAATTCAGGGATGCCGATTGTCAATGCTACTATTCATTGGATTGTATCTAGCATTAATGTATTATTGTCTTTTATCTATTCTCTTGATTTAGTACGTGAGGTGTTTAAAGAGTTACCTCTGCCTACTGGAATGAGAAAAGGATATTACAAAAATATTATTATGATGATTGAAGGATACCTTTCTCTTTTTTGTAATTATAATTTATTTAGTTGTGAGATATGGGTGATGAAGGAATATGGCTGATGAGCACATTTATGTGTGAAATATAGGGTAGTAAAATATGCATTTTATATATTTAGAATGGAGTTACCTTGGGTTTTACTCTCTTTTTGCAGGTTTTGTATTTTAAAGGCTTTAAGCATATTGGGCGTCATATCTCTCCAACAACAACTACCTAGTGTAGGTGAACTATGGTGTGCAAAATTTCCTTGCTCACCAAGAGGTCTCAAGTTTGAATCTCATGGTTGTCTTTTTTTTTGAGAATTTTGTTGAAGATTTTCTGTTTTTCACTCACTTAAAGCACTAAGGGCATGGAGGATATTTTTACATCAAATTATAAGCAAGAAAAATCGTGGAAGGGGTTTCTTGCGCAAGAAGAATAAAAAAAAGGGAGAAATAAATCTTGTCCAAATATTCTCTCTCCTCCACATCATCACCATCATCACCAGAAGGATTTTCACATCAAATTAGAAGCAAGGAAAATCGTGGGAGGGGTTTCTTGCACAAAAATAAAAAATGAAAAAATGAAAAAAAAAAGAAGAAATAAATCTTGTCCAAATCTTTTCTCTCCTCCACATCATCTCTAGAAGATTGTCCAAATCACACAAAGCAAGACGGAAAATCATCCAAGGGAAAGAAAAAAAATAGGCCAACAAGGGTCGTGCGCAAGATTTAAAGAGAGGGCAAAAAAGAAGAGAAAAATAAATAAAAAAAGAAAAGAAACTAAGTAAAAAAAAATTATAGGAAAATTTTTCAAATTTATTTATGAAATTTGTTACCCTACCTCCCCATTACCTATAAATACAATTCATGTAAGAGGAGGGGGGACACTTCATTCTTCTTCTAGGGTTTTTTTTTAGTTGCTCTCTCTCTCTCTCTCTCTCTCTCTCTCTCTCTCTCTCTCTCTCTCACTCTTTAGTTTTAGTTCTTCTTTATTTTTGTTTTAATCACTTTTGTAATAGTTTTTTTATTTCAATTAATACAAGCACTCTTTTATTTTTATTCAGCATTTTATGTTTATGATTTATGCAATTGAGTTGTTATTTTTAAAGTTATAGTTCTATGCTTAGATCTAGGTGACAAGATCATGAGTCGTGGAGCATCTTCTTTTTTCAAGTTCATTTTTTTTTTTTCATGATTTGTTTTCTCCAGGCCTAGAAATTTCAGATTTGATTCATTATAGATCTAGTTTTTAGGATTGACAGTATCTCAAATCACCCAAGCTTTCAAGTTCAAGCATTGATTCAGGTAGGTAGGCTTCTTCAATAGTCTTCTCTCCCCCTCCCTCTCATTCCCTCTTTTGACTACCTTTTTTTTTTTTAATTTAGGATTTTAATTTCAATCATTACAGTATTGCTTTCTCTTTCCCCCAATGTTCATGGTTACTGTATGTGTTGGTTTGCCCCTTCTAGCCATAGAACTATCATTTTATTGTTTTTATTTTAATTGTCTCACTTTCCCTAAAGCCAAGTAGAGTAACCCTTGTAAGAGTGACTCTCTTGTCAAGTAGGGAAGCTCTTATTATGATGCATCCCTCGGGCTAAGTAGAGAAACCTACTTGTGAGCCTCTCTAGCTTTATCCCCTTTATTTTATTTTATTTTTATTTTAACATTTTTTTCCTTCATTGTTTTTTAATTGCGTGGAGTGTTTATTTTTAGTTATTTATTTATTTAATTATAATTGCGTGGCTTGCGTATTTAAATTCTTAGATGACGAATGGTTAGGACGTTATTTTAGATACATATGTTTAGGACGGTAATTAGAATTAGATCACAACCATTAATCGGTTCACTTTCGTATTATTAAAAGAAGCAAAAAAATAAAGTGGCTGCTCTTACTATGTTCGACCTGTAGCTACACTGATCTCTACGCTTACAGTTACATTTTAAATCCTAAAAAGTTCTTGGAGCCGTTGTCGAGAGACAGTTCCATGTTATTTTTCACTTTCTTTTAGTAAATCGGAGTGCTTTGTTTGCTTTGTTTTGTTTTTCTTTTCCTTTTATTGAATTCTTAAGAAGAACAACTTGCAATAATAGTTGTATCGGTGCAGGTCGCCATGCTTCACAATATGATAAAGACAGGTTTTGCCCTGTAGTAGTATCTTAGGAATTGACCTGAGCAACCCCAGATCCCTGTCGGTAAGCTCCCAGAAAGCAAAAAAATAAAAATAAAAATAAAAAAATCATAAAGAAAAGATTTTTCTATCCATTCTTTTGTAGTTGTCTGACTTTAGTTGTGGGTAGTTTTCTATTACATGAGTGTTAGGTGGACGCGTAATACTAAGAATCGGTTAGAAATAAGAGATCCAATAAGTAGTGATCACATACGTTTACTCTCTTTAAAACCTTTTAATATGGGAGACCAACATCAAAACCCTTCACCTAAATCTCTAAAAAATAGGTTCTACCCTGCTAGAATAGCCCAACCTTCCTACATAATTCTACCACAAGCCCAAGGTAATAATTTTGAACTCAAATCTCAATACATTACTATGTTGCCCCACTTTCATGGGCTGACCTTTGAGGATGCATACTTATTTATAAGGGAATTTGAAGAGGTATGTGTTCTAATTAAGTACCAACAGCTTTCTGATGATGCTATTAAGCTTAGGTTCATCACGTTTGCATTAAAAGACCAAGCTAAGAAGTGGTTGTATGGGTTACTCACAAATTCCATAACCTCATGGGAACAATTCACAGTTATCTTCCTTAAGAATTTTTTTCCAACTCACAAGATCAATAAACTTAGAAGTGATATTCTTCAGTTTAGGCAAAAGCCTAATGAGTCATTTTTCAAACTTATGGAGAGATTCAAGGATCTACTCCAAGAATGCCCTCACTATGGCCTAAACCTATGGCATTTATGTTACATAATTTATGAGAGTATTAATTACCCAACTAAACAAATGATAGAGTTTATGTGCCCTGAGGGATTCACATCCTTTACAGATGAAGGAAAGGTATGTGAATTCTTACTTGACTTAGTTGAAAAAACCCGTGAGTGGGAATCAACCCAAGGGAGTGAAAGAACCATAGGAGGGAAATGATATTTTATAAATGTGATAGTATCCAAAGAAACCCATTTGGATGGCCTAATCAAGATGATTGAGACTATTGTTCATAGAGAGCCATCATCAGTTAATTTGGTTAAGATTTGTGCTTGTGCCAGTCCCCTGGACATGTCCTAGAAGAATGCTCCAACACCTCTGGTGGCACTTCTAATGATAATATTAATGTCTTATACCAGAATAATCCATATAGTAACACCTACAATCCAAGATGGAGAAATCACTCAAATTTCTCCTGGAATCGGGGCAACCAAGCAGGACCTTTCAATTTCCATAATCAAGGTCAACCTGGACCCCAAAGGCCTCCTTTTGTACAATAATATTTTTTTCAAAATACTTTTCCTAGGTCAAATGTAGGACTTCAGGCTAGTTTTCCTAGGGCCCCTCTCCTATCATCTTATCAACAACCCCCTGAGTTTACCAACATTAGAGAGGCAAGTAGAATAAGTGAATTAAAAAAAAATATGGCCCTCCTCATGACAGACCATCAAAATCTTACGAGAGAATTCACCCAAGTTATCTCAATTATGCGTAAGAGGGAGAATGAAACTTTACCCAGTCAACCGGAGCTTAACCCTAGGCATCATCAGAATGTTAGTTCACAAGCACCAACTAATGCACCACTGAATATAGTATAAGGTTAGACCCAACAAGGGCCTTCTAACCAATGTAATGTTGTTTATGCCCTTAAGAGTGGTAGAGAGTACCAACAGAGTGTTCCTAACTCTTCTCCATCATTTACTCATGTTAACTCTCATTCAGTTGAGGACACAAGTGTGTCTCTTATTCTAGATTCGTCTGATGAACCTAAAGATTCTTTTAAAACTAAAGATGATTTGGTTGAGAGAATCAAACATGATTCTTCTGAAAAAGGAAAAATCACTAACAGTCATTATGGTCCTCATGTCCCATTTCCTAATTGCTTGGTGAACAAAAAGAAGATTGATTCCATGGATAAAATTTTAGGAGTCTTCAAAAAAATAGAAGTGAACATCCTTCTTTTGGATACTATGTCCCAGATCTCCGCCTATGCAAAGGTACTGAAAGATTTGTATACTCACAAACGTATTACTAGTGTGCTTAAAAAGGCATTCTTGACAGGTAACATTAGTTTCATAATTACTCAGCCTATAACAGCCAAGTATAAGGATCCAGGGAGCCCTACCATAGCTTGTGTCATAGGCAACACCTACATTGAGCATGCCTTACTTGACCTTGGCACAAGTGTGAATCTTTTACCTTACTATGTGTACAAGCAACTAGGTTTGGGAGAATTGAAAGCCACTGGAACTACTCTTTAATTGACAGATAGGTCTGTTAAGATTCCTAAGGGGATGGTTGAGGATATCTTACGAAAGGTGGGAGAATTTATTTTCCTTGTTGATTTTATTGTGTTAGATATCAAGCCCTTCTCAACCAAGATTATTATTCCAATAATTTTAGGAAGACCATTCTTGGCTACCAATAATGCATTAATCAATTGTCGGAATGATTTCCTAAGTTATCTTTTGGTAACCAAACTGTTGAGTTTAACATGTTTAGGATAGACAAGTAACCACATATGGAAGAAGAGATCAATATGCTTGAGGATTTTCTGAATATTTTTAAAGATTTAATTACTAACTTTGATATTGATTTTGATTTAGAATTCCAAGAGTGTATGGATGAGTTGGATGATGATAGTAAAAATTTGTTTCCTAAAGTCTTGAGTCTTTACACAACTGTGGAACCCTTAGGACCTCTTTCTAATTTCATTCCCAAATCTTCCATAGTTGAGTCCCCTAAACTAGATCTTAAGGAGTTGCCATCTAATTTGAGATATGCTTTCCTAGGGCCTGACTAGACTCTTCCTATAATAATTTCTTTAAATTTAACTTCTAGCCAGGAAGTTGAGTTACTTAAAATGTTAAAAGATAATAAGGAAGCTCTAGGTTGAACCATGGCTGATATCAAGGGTATAAGCCCTTCTATTATGTAACATCATATACATCTTATAGAGGATTTCAAATCATCCACGGAACCCCAAAGAAGAGCTAACCCAGTGATGATGGAAGCCATTAAGAAAGGGATTCTAAAGTGCTTGGATTATAGAATAATTTATTATATTTCTGATAGCCAATGGGTTAGCCCAGTTCACGTAGTGCCTAAGAAGTCTGGTGTGACTGTAGTTCCCAATGCCAATAATGAATTAATTTCAACCCATGTCCAATCAGGGTGGAGAGTGTGTATAGACTACACGAAACTTAATGTCGTAACATGGAAGGACCACTTCCCATTGTCATTCATTGATCAGATGTTAGAGATGTTAGCTAGACATGAATACTATTGTTTTCTTGATGGATATTCTGGCTATAACTAGATCCCAATTGCTTTAGAGGACCAACATAAGACCATTTTTACATGCCCATATGGAACATTTGCTTACAGGTGTATGCCCTTTGGGCTTTACAATACCCCTGCTACGTTCCAACGATGCATGATGAACATATTTTCTGACATAGTCAAAAAATTCTTAAAAGTATTTATAGATGACTTTTCAGTTTATGAAAATTCCTATTCTGAATGTCTTCATCATCTTTTCCTAGTTTTAAAAAGGTGCATATGTAAGAATTTGATTTTGAATTGGGAGAAATGTCATTTTATCGTTAAATCTGGTATTTTTTTTAGGCCATATAATATCTAAGGAGGGAATTAAAGTAGATAGAACCAAAGTGGATTTAATTGATAATTTACCACCTCTGCAATTTGTTATGGATGTTCGGTCTTTTCTAGGGCATGTGGGCTTCTACAGAAGGTTTATTAAGAACTTTATTCATTTAACCTGATCTCTCACTTCATTACTTGCCGAAGATCAAACTTTTGAGTTTTCTAAAGAGTACCTAGAATCATTCAAGCAACTTAAGGAGTTTACCAATGCATCTATTGTTCAACCACCTGTTTGGACTGAACCTTTTGAATTGATGTGTGATGCTTTGGATTTTACCATAGAAGCAGTTTAGGGTTAAAGGATTAATAAGTTGTCTACTGTCATTTACTATGCTAGTAGGAACTTAAATAATGCACAACTCAGTTATACAACCACTGTAAAAGAATTTTTAGCTGTTGTGTTTGCATTAAAAAAGTTTCGATCTTACTTAGTTGGTTCACATGTGGTGGTGTATATTGATACCTAGTTCAGAAGAAGGATGTTAAAGCCTGTCTCATTAGGTGGGTTTTACTTTTGCAAAAGTTTGATTTAAAAATTAGGGATAAGAAAGGAGTTGAAAACCTAATTGCAGACCATTTATCCCGGCTTCCCAATTCCTTGACTATTGATTCTCCAGTCAACGAGAACTTTCCAGATGATCAGTTATTTGTAGTGTCCAGTGAACTATGGTTTGCTGACATTGTCAACTTCTTAGTTTCAAGTATGACTCCGGATCACTGGTCTACCCAAGATAAGTATAGGTTTCATTCCCAAGTTAAGTAGTTTTTCTGGGATGATCCTTATTTGTTTAAGATATGTCCGGATCAGATTATCTGACAATGTGTTCTTAATCATGAGCAGCATTCCATTCTCTTTTTTTTTTCATGATCATGCATGTGGTGGACACTTTGGATCTAAGAAGACTACCGTAAAAGTTCTCTAATGCAGATTTTATTGGCCCATTCTTTTTAGAGATGCTTTTGATTTTTGCAAGGCTTGTCCCTCCTGCCAGTCTTTTGGACATATCAATAAGATGAACATGATGCCCCTCAACCCTATTTTGGTAGTTGAGATCTTTGATGTATGAGGCATCGATTTCATGGGATCAATCCCTAATTCCTTTGAGAATTTGTACATACTTTTGGCCGCTGATTATGTTTTTAAATGGATAGATGTCATATCTTGTAAATCTAATGACCACAAAGTGGTGGTCCAGTTTCTCAAAGAAAATATTTTTTTCTACTTTGGTGCATCACGTGCAATAATTAGTGATAGGGATACTCATTTTTGTAATCGACATTTTGAGGCCTTAACGAAAAAGTATGGGATCACCCATAAGTTATCTACCCCTTATCACCCCCAAACTAATGGCCAAGTGAAGGTGTTTAATAGGCAGATCAAACAAATTTTAGAGAAAACTGTTAATCTCAATCGAAGGATTCGTCCCTTAGGCTCATTGATGCATTGTGAGCCCATTGGACTACATTCAAGATTGACCTTGGTCAATCTCCCTACCATTTGGTGTACGAGAAAGCATGTCACTTACCAGTTGAGTTGGAGTATGAGGCCTTTTGGGCCATCAAGAAGTTCAACTTTGATTTGTCTGATGCGGGAATTCATCTTAGGCTCCAACTATCTGAGTTTGAAGAACTTAGGAATGATGGCCATAAATGTTCTAGGATTTACAAGGAAAAGACCAAAGTTTTCCATGATAAGCATATTCTGCGCAAATCTTTTGAGATTGGTGATAAGGTCTTATTGTACAACTCTCAATTGCATATTTTTCCTGACAAGCTTAGATTCGGATGGGATGGCCCATTTATTATTCATAATGTATATCCCCATAGGGTTGTGAAGATTCTGAATCCAAGAATAGGGATAATTTTGAAGGTTAATGGTCAGCGTTTGAAACCGTTCCTTGAATATCCTTCTATTGGTAGTGAAGAGGTCATGGATCTCTATGACCCTCTGTACACATATGACTGACTTTACCCAGGTATGACTCCCTTTCCTTGTCTTTGCTTTTAATTCTTTTCATGCATTGAGGACATTGCATGACTTAAGTGTGGGGGAGGAAAATCAGTTTTTTTTTTTCCCTTTGCATGTTTTTTCTTTTGTTTTTGAGCTCGCTAAGGATGAAATCCTACTTTGGCTTTTAGCTAATGATCATACCATTCGGTTGCTTGATGTATAAAAATAAAAGTTTTGATTAAGGTACCCATTTTGAATGTATAAAAACCTTATTGAGAAGAAAGAAACAAGCCTGTGTCTTGATATGGGACTTTCTTTTGAAAAATAAGAGACTCCTATTTTATGGTGTTGGATCATATGTAAGTTTGTGGGTTCCTTGTACTTTTAATTTGGAGTTGAGATCTTCTTTTTAATTTGACATGAGTTGACAAATGCACAATTTTAAATGAAGTGTGAAATATGATATAAAGAAGAGTAAGAGTTGATTCCTTTGGAACCAAATAGGGCATCACGCCTTAGGAAGTGTGGTGTCTTGATCAAAATTCCTAGGGAGAAAATTTCTGAAAAAACTGTAGCATCACTGTCTTTGTGGGTATATACAAAAAGTGAAGCTATATAGTAATTTGAGTATAAATTCAAGCTAAAAGTAGTGGAGTAGAATAGAGTTTGTTAAGCGAAAAAATGAGAAAAAAATGTACAAATGTCATTACTGCTTGGTAACATGTTTGGTCAAAAGCACTCTAGCGCCTTAGTCATTGGTTTCCTATTTCTTTACAAGTGGTTTTGTCTTAAGATAAGGATGTTTTGGAAGAGATGATGTGAGTTCCAAATTAAGAAATATGCTAGTGCCTGGAATTGATATGGGGTAATAAAAGTTCAAGTGTGGGGGTCCTTTGTAAGAGAAATTATCTTTGCTCCGGATCACTGTGGCCCTTACCTTTACCCAAGGTTGGGATTTTTTTATTTTGAATTTTACGTGTATATTTACTATAAATATCCATGAGATACAACTCGTCCACTAGGGGTGACCTAGGGGTTTAAAGGCTTGTTGCACATGCTAGTGCAACTGTGATTCCTATGAAAGTGAGTTAATTTTTTTGTTTTATTTATTTATTTATTTATTTGCTCGAGGAATAACAAAGTCTAAGTGTGTAGGAATTCTGATGAACACATTTATGTGTGAAATCTAGGGCAGTAAAACATATATTTTACATATTTAGAATGGATCTATCTTGGGTTTTACTCTCTTTTTGTAGGTTTTGTATTTTAAAGGCTATAAGCATTATCTAGCGTCATATCCCTCCAACAACTACTACCTGGTGTAGTTGGTGAACTATAGTGTGTAAAATTCTCTTACTCACCAGGAGGTCTCAAGTTCGAATCTCATGATTGTTTTTATTTGGAGAATTTTATTGAAGATTTTCTATTTTTTATTCACTTAAAGCAGTAAGGGTATGGGAGAATTTCCACATCAAATTAGAAGCAAGGAAAATCGTAGGAGGGGTTTCTTGCATAAGAAGAAAAAAAAGATGAAAGAAAAAAATGGATAAATAAATCTTGTCCAAATCTTCTCTCTCTTCCACATCATCATCAGAAGATTGTCCAATAAAATCGTCTAAGGGAAATAAACAAAATCAGCCAACAAGGGTTGTGTGCAAGATTTGAAGAGAGGGAGAAAAAGAAGAGAAAAATAAATAAAAAAAAATAAGCAAAAAAAATTTAGAAAATTTCTCCAAGTTTATTTCTTAAATTTGTTACCCTACCTCCCCATTCCCTATAAATACAACTCATTTAAGAGGGGGAGGGACACTTCATTCTTCTTCCAAGGCTTTTTTTTTAGTTGCTCTCTCTCTCTCTCTCTCTCTCTCTCTTTAGTTTTAGTTCTTCTTTATTTTGCTTTAATCACTTTTGTAATAGTTTTTTATTTCAATTAATGCAAACACTCTTTTATTTTTATTCAACCTTTTATGTTTATGATTTATGCAATTGAGTTGTAATTTTTAAAGTTATAGTTCTAGGCTTAGATCTAGTTGACAAGATCACGAGCCGTGGAGCATCTTTTTTTTTTCAAGTTCAGTTTTTTTTTTTTCAAGATTTGTTTTCTCCAGGCCTAGAAATTTCAGATTTGGTTTCTTCTAGATCTGGTTTTTAGGGTTGGTAGTATCTCAAATCACCTAAGCTTTCAAGTTCAAGCATTGATTCAAATAGGTAAGCTTCTTCAATAGTCTTCTCTCCCCCCTCTCACTCCCTCTTTTGACTACCCTTTTTTTCTTAATTTAGGATTTTAATTTTAGTCATTACATTATTACTTTCTCTTTCCCCTAAGATTCATGGCTAATGTATGTGTTGGCTTTGCCCCTCCTACTCATAGAAATCATTTTATTGTTTTTATTTTAATTATCTCCATTTCTTTAAAGCCAAGTAGAGTAACCCTTGTAAGAGTGACTCTCTGGTCAAGTGTGGAAGCTCTTATTATGATACATACTCAGGTTAAGTAGAGAAACCTATTTGTGAGCCTTTCTCTAGCTTTATCCCCTTTCTTTTATTTTATTTTTATTTCAGCATTTTTTTTCATTGCTTTTTAATTGCGTGGGGTTTTTATTTTTAGTTATTTATTTATTTAATTTTAATTCTGTGGCTTGCGTGTTTAAATTCTTAAATGATGAATGGTTATGACGTTATTTTAGATACATATGTTTAGGATGGTAGTTAGAATTAAATCACAATCATTAATCGATTCACTTTTGCATTATTAAAAGAAGTAAAAAAATAAAGTAGTTGTTTTCCCTATGTTCAACCCATAGCTACACTGATCCGTACGCTTACGATTACATTTTAAATCCTAACAATGGTGGTAAGGAGTCTTGGACAAAACATCTAATTGTTTTGAATTGGTATGCTCATTATTATATACTAGTACAATTCTGGAAGGATGAAATTCTGTTCTAGTACCTTGGTAAGGAGCTAGTTCTGAACAACACTAAGAGCAAGACAGAAAAGAATTTTGAAATTTATGGACTTCCAATCAAGTTCAAGGCATTTATTCACAACTACAATCTTGTTATGCTTTAGGACAGAAACAAAAAGTAGAAGAAGATTTACAAGAAGGGGTAAAAATTAGAAACTCTCTTTAATCCAGTTTCCTAATAAATTGTGCCCAATTCTGTTATCATTTTTTCTTTTTTTCTTTTTTTTTTTTTTGGATTAACAAAAAAGTTGTTACAAGAAAAGATTTGACATTGATTCATCTCTTGCATAATTGTTTTTTTTTTCTTTTCTTTTAAATTATATGGTTCATCCTTATAGATTTTTTTAATCATATTCAAATGGTTGGCAGTGGTTTTTGGCTTTTAGCTAATGCAGTCATTCAACTTTCTACTGTAAAGAAGGAGCAAAGAATATATATCTGATTCATCCAAAAATCAAGGTAATCAAAATTTTTTTTTTTTCATTCTCTAAATGAACCTGATTGGAAAGTGTTTAGTCGTCTGTACTTGTTTTCTTCATCAGTAAAATCAATTGGTTTGATTCAAACCATGTTGTTAATCAAAGGTGCTTGTTGGCGGAAAATTTTTACTACATTGTGCAGGTTGACATAATTGTGGTGGGTTGTTCTTCTTCTAAGGATTTATGTCGTAGACAATGAGGGCATCATTTCACATGAGAGGAATATTATATCTTTCTACTTTGAGTACAATGGTTTCACTATTTTTGTAATGTTTTCAATTTCTCTTCCACTTAGAGAACTGAGTCTGTAAAACAATATTTTGAAATGATCCACAATCATTTTCTCTTTTGTCAAGACTTCTTGTTTAATTTTCTTTGTTTTTTTGGTTGGGTGAGTGTTGGGGGTCTATAATTGTCTAAATCCATGCAAAGGGGCAGCAGCCTTAAAGGGTCTTAAGGTGGCAAACATTGGTTTTTTCATGCATAAATTTGTGCATTAAAAAAAAAAAAAAAAAAAACTATAGGGACGACAATAAAAATTAGTGAATATTATATCTTTAGTGGCGGTAAACGATCCGCCCCAATATACACCTTTAGTGGCTGTATGTATTTTACCCCAAATGACATTATTATTAGCGGCGGAACAAATCCGCCTCTTAAGATATAATTTTATACGCTTTTAAATACGGCTATTATACATTAGCAACAATAATTTTCCGCCCCTAAATTGTACATCTTTAACGGCGGATCATATAAGCACCCCTAAAAACCCCTTTTACATGTGGAGGTAAAAAACCTCCCCTAATCAATAGCGGTGCCACATTTAGTGAGGGGTATTGTTGGTTGAAAAAAGGTCCCCAAAGACCCTTTTTTTTTTTTTGTAGTGATGTACTGCTATTGGATATAGGTGATGAGTGGATGGCAAGAGATATTGGATAGGTTCCATGCCATGTTGGTTTAATATATTATTGCAACTGATATTGAGTGATAATCAACATCATTATGAGTGCACATGGTGTGCATGAACTGGCATTAATTCTCTAAATCTAGACTTTAGAATTCATAGGGTTCTTGGTTAGAAGTAAAAATGATATGAATATAGGGATAATATCGAATATGGGGGCCAAGATTTTTGTTCATGACTGATTAATGAAAAGGGGGTCTATGAAATAGAATGGTGATGTATCCAGTATCATCTGGATAAGATTGCAAGAGATTTAACCATTGATCATTAGATTAGAATAATAAGAGTAATTTAGCAAAATACTCCTGGTGTTCATATACATGGCCGACATGGTACTGGTATAAGTAGTAGTGGAGGATTGAAACGAAAAAACTTAAGACGGCTTTGTAAATAGAAAGGAGATGCCAAAAGAAAACTCAAAATATTTTTCAAAGATATAAAATTTATCTATGGTAAAGATAGTAAGATATGGGTAGTCATAATAGCATTTGACCCAATCATATTGAAGTCTATACCTGTATATAAGGACATGAAAGAACTTTTGAAAGGCGTTGTGACTGAAAGAAATGATAGTTTTGATTGACACAATTGAGAATATCTCTGGGAGTGTAGGAGATGGATAGGAAAAGGGATTGGGTTGGATGAGCTTGAGCTTGATTAAGCTCCCAGGGTAAGGGTTAAATATGAAAGGTTTAAAGTGGAGGAAGCAGGTGGTTGGATTGGTCTAGATAGAAAATCTTCCGTAACATTTGTAGTGCCTTTTATGTGCTTAATTATTAATTACCACTTAGCAAACCAGTCTGCCCATCTGAGCAACTGTGAATGTGGGAGAACCTTTTTTCTTTGAATTGCATCATTTCGGGAAAATATGACATATCCATCTCAATCTGGAAAATGTGTCTACAGAGATATGGGATGAAAAAAATCATACCTCTAAAAAAAAAAACAAATATTGGAGGACCCACATGGTCATACGCATCAAAATATGTGTAGGGTTATGATATGCCTTCCAATGTTGTAGGAATGCACATCAAGCACCAAAAAATAGGAAGTCGCCACCTAGGGATGATGGGCCTAGGACCCAAAGAATGTCTCTCTATTTAAAATAGGGAAAACTAATAACGCAATTAGATGATGAGTTGTTTGTGTTCCAGATCTTTGGATAGGTGTCAATTTACGAGATGAAAAGGTGTTAGGCACCCGATTCATCTAATCAGGAGGTTGGTCTCCTTCTATCTAGACCTTTATCGTGTCTAATCATATTTATTAAATTCATGTTAAGTCTTAAGTCAAAGACCTAATATGGTTAGGTTGAAGAGAATGTTTGATCTAGCCAAGTTTCTAAGTTTTTGCTACCCTAAGTTAAAGTGCATGTGTGGCATATGTACACACATGGATATAATTATGGCATATGTCATAGTAATAAATTATCGAATATACATTGTAATTAAATTCAATAAACAGAAATTATGCATAGCAAGAATACACAGAATTCTTTTACATATTATAAATATAAAAGATAATTAAATTATAAATTGAAAATAAAGAAAATTACAAACAATTAGAAGAGGTGAGATTGGGGTGTGGATTAGATGTTTGGCTAGTCCTCCTTGGTTGGGTAAGAATGATCATATGACAAACATAGAATTACAGATCTAGTGGCCTATTGCTACGAGCTAGTATTGTGGGCATGAGCTAGATTACGCTCTTGAAGTTACCCCATATTCCACATTTAATTAAGACTCAAAATTAATTAAAAAATAAAATCCAAAAAATGAATAATGAATAAAATAAAGTCTAGTATCCTGGGTTTCAAATCATTTTCATATATTTGGGATGTAGGCCCTAGTAGGAGGGGAGTTTAACCATAAGTGGGGAAACCTCCAAAAGACCTAAAATTCCAAATCAAATAAATGTGTTGAAACATAACCCCAACACACAATTGAAACTTGACTCCAACAACAAAAACGACCGACTCTAAAGAGGGAAGGTCTAGTCACTTTTTTCTTTTTTAAATGCCATAATGAAATTTTTAAAATGGGCCCAATGAGGGCAAACACATCAGCCCGAAAATGGGCCAAGGATTTGGGCTAATTTAAGCTCGATTTAAAATAAGAGATCAGGATCTCTATAGCAAAAAAGACTCAAACTAAACTTAAAAGAAATGAACTAGGGCCCTTTATTGTAGCCAAATTAATATGGGCTCTTGATCAATTGCGATCAAGGTCCATGACTTATGGCGTGAGACAATTTATTTATTTATTGTTATTATTATATATATTTCTTTTAAGAACAAACAAAAGTTAAAAAAGAAACAAATCACTTAAGTTTACACACAATCTGGGCCTAAAATGGGCCTTAAATGAGGCTCAAACCAAAACAAAGAGACGCCCAAAATCAATTAGACCTAAGACATTCATAGGCTAGAAGAGGAAGCAAAAAAAATTTAGTATTTTCTCAAATTTGCCCATAAGTAGAGACGAAACCAACATTTGCATTGAATCAGAATTTACATTTTTATTTACCCATTAATGTGATTCATATTATACTAAGCAAGTCATGTAAAATATGGCTAAGTGGGTTGGTTAACTCAAAATGGATTCATTCATGATCAAAGAATTAAAATCATTGATCACAACATATAGTCATCCTACCCTTCCAATTATCTCATTCTAAAAGCAAGAAAGAAAAATGAACACTCTCTGATGATAACAAAAAATATATATGAGTTCATCTTTTGCTAAAACGAGAACAAAGAGGACATCTCAGGAAAGGGCATAACATAAGAGGGGATTGGGATTCATTTTGGGGAACCCAAGGGGGTAGCGCAGTTGGTGAGAGACAAATTTGGTACGAGCCGTAAACTCAGATGTCTTAAGTTTGACTCCCACTAGACACACTTTGGGCCACTCACACGAGGAGTGTTTAGTACTCTTCACTGCTTTCAGTGAAAGTTGAAAATCGAAAGGGGATTTGGTCTTATTTCAAATAATATCTTTGATTATGCTAACACAACACAACATTAAACCAAAAAAACGAGAAAAAAAAAAAAAAAAAAAAACTCTCTATAGTTGTTAGTCAGATACTATAGAGGAAGACAGCCTCTCGACATCTTCTGGGTAAGGCTGCGCAGTTCTTGCCCCCAGACCTTGCACATGCAGGAGTCTCGTGCATCGGGTACGCCATTTTTAGTTGTTAGTCAGATGTTGTCAAGAACCAAACCCCCAATGCTCTTGAATTGAAATCCATGGAGGACAATTCCATATCAGATTCCTGGTTTTCAAACCTCGCTTCCAAATATTAGATTTCACATTGATAACTCAAAAAACTAGAACATTACAGTCCTTCGTCATCTGTGACATAAACAAAAGGAAAGTAGGGAGCTCATCCAATTATTAGAATGGTGATTCCGATTATGAAGCTTTTTTATGTATACTGCTCTGACATATTAAATCTATTGGGACATTAATCCACCAAAGGTTCAAGTAGCTGAAACTAGGAGCCACTGTTACATAACTGGCTCTTATGAAACTGAAAGTAGACCATCATCAACAGGCTTTGAATGAGTTACAGGGCTCCCTTTGGTAAGAGGTTTGACTATCAAGGACAACACATGGTCCTTGCTTTTGTTGCTCTCTGCACCAAGTCCATCTCCATATTGGTATACACAAAGTGATGTCCGGGCAAGATTTAGACAGAATTGAACAAATTGGGTGGAGAAAGGAGAATTAGTGATAGATTTGTTCATCAATTTCCAAGTCTCCATGATCCTGTCTCTAATGAATTCGCGGGCGACCTGCTCAGAAACTTTATGTTCATACATGTAACAATGGATTGATGATGAAACATCGCCTCTCTCTAGCTCGGCCTGTGTTGAACCCAAAACTCTTATTAGATTCTGTGATTTCCTCTACCAAAATTTCTCAACAATGAAGAGAAATGCAAAAAAGAGTTTGATTTATACCGATGAAGTGGCGAGATCATTTGAAAGGCGGAAGATCATGGCAGGGCCGAATATCAGATCTGGGTTGCTCCCCAGGCATTCAAGTACTTCATCTGTGATCTTTTGTCCAGTTGCGAAAAAAGCATGGGCAAGAAATACTGTCCCAGAAGATGAAACCCATCCATTTTTCATGTACTCCTCTGTTGGTGGGGTTGTTCTTGTTTGGTACCACTTGGCCTCAACAAACATTGCCTTAATGAATTCTGCCCACTGAGACAAATTGGGAAAATGGAAGTTTTAGTAAATTGAATTCAAGATCTGTTTGTGGAAGATAATACTTTTTGGATTAAAGAGACGATACCCTTTTCGTCAAGTATGGTAGGATATCCCAACCCTGTTCTTTGAGAATGTCATAGGCCATTTCATTAGTGGTGTTGAAGAGAGCTAAGAAAGTCATCTTCATATAATCTGGAAGTTCTTTCAGTGCTGCCATATCCCATCTGAAACAAATCAAACATTCAAACATTGTTGCAAGTCATATATGCTATTTTTATGTCATCACATAGAAGATTAATCCCATAAGGAAAGGAAAAAATAAATCTTAAAATGATAACTCATTCATTTTGTTAGTTTGAATTCTTTCTGATTAATCGATGAATAGTTTCAGTTTTCGTTGATACTAACCTCTCAACTGCATCAGTGAAAAGCTGAAGTTCCTCTAGAGATCCATAGACATCATAAATGTCATCTATGATTAGAACAAAATTCATGACTTTTGTAAGCCAGTTCCTGCAGCGGTCATACTGAGGCTCATAGGTAATCCCCATACTCCACAAGAAACTCTCTACCAACCGGTCCCTTGCAAAGCTCAATCTCGGTGCTAAACCAAGATTTCTCCACCACCTAAATAGCAAATCAAATGATTCAATCAGTACATATCACAGTAAACAGAGATGCACAATGACAGAAAGACTATAGCTTTGATCATGGTGATCACAACATGGAGGAGGATATTCCAAAAACCTCGATTAACTGAGAAAAAGAAAGACTATATAGCGCTTTGATCTCGCCATTTCTTAGTCATACCTTGATGCATGTCTGAGATCTCTCTGATGTACTGCTTGAACCATGTTGAAGTCCAGCTTAGCCAATTCAAGAATGATAGGATTCAAATCCTCTTGTCCCTGGTATGCATCAATATACCACCTTGTCTCTGGTCTAAGCATCCTCCAGTGCAGGGGAACTTCCAAGGAATGGTTCACTTGGGCCTCAATATTTGAGTCTTTGTAGTCCTTTATATCTTTAAGATGTCTTTTAGTGAAGTCTCTGGCCTCATCCAAGATGCTTTCACCTTCTGCACCAAGGTATGAAGCTTCATACAAGCTCAGCATTCCCATTATGTCACCACTGATGGACTCCTTGAACTTTCCTTTTTCATCCAAGAAGCCACTAAACACATCTGCAATCATAAGATCTTGTTAGTTTCCTAGATCTTTATGATGGGTTAATACTAAATTCAAGAACAAAATTAAAACCTTAAGACTACCTTGGGAGACTTGATATCCATATTGCCTAAGGAGCCTAAATTGGAGAGCAGTTGCATATAAATCATCCTTGATCCACTTATCGGTATTGCCATCATTGTATGTCGCTTGCAAGCTTCGGTCTATCTCTTTATCGAAGAGGTATCCCAAACCCAGCCTTTGCAAGACATCAATCAGCTTGAGCTGAGCCAATGGATCAACCTCCTTGTTGAGCATAACCCTGACATCTTCTGTAAGTTCTTTAGCTCTTGTTCTGAATGTGTCATCCTACATAATGGATTTCTATATATAAGTATATAAAATCGAGCAGAAAACCAACAGGAACATACTATATATGAAAACTAAATGGACTAAAAATAATTACTTACCACATAACCACTACGTAAGGACTCGACGAAATCATAGTCCCAAATGGTAGGTTGGTAGACTATTGATGGCTTATTTTCTTCTAGTTGAGATATTCTACAGGATTGAATGCTAGCAACACATCGAATCTGCCAATTCGATCGAACATTGCATGGAGCGCTTGGTATGACATATGGGGCAGGTCGGATTGAAACAGGGGAGGGAGGGTTCAAAGCATGAAGTTGAAGAGCCATTTCTTGACTGTTCTTCTTTTCTTTTTCTCTGTTCTAATGCTATGGCCTTAATCCTAGTTTGTACCATGTACCACACAAGTATATATATAGATGGAACTGTGTTTGGTTCTAGAAAATTTTGGACCATAGGTTTCTCATCATCACATTTACCACAAAAAATTTGAGATGAAAACCCAAACCCATATCAATTCAAGGATGAAGACATACTAAAGACTTGGAATTTTATATTTAGTTGGAATGATCAATTAAAGAACCATATCAGTAAGCCTCAGAATACAAGATATTTAGTAGAATATGTGGTCTGTGTATTGAGAAAAAGGAGCTACACAATTAAAGGGACTGAGATATCATGGCTACACGGAGAGATTCTTTGTGGGAATTTTCAGGAATGTTCAGTTGGACTCTAGAAGCGTATGTTGAGGTCCACAGTAAAAGAAAGAAAAAAAGAACGTCGCCATCAGAAGCTAAACTGTGGCTTTAGTTCATTTGGAAGCCACTGAGAAATTTGACGGTCACTAAATTAGAAGTAACAGGAGCGACTTCTACGACACAACAAAAGAATGCCCTGATTATTTTCCTCTCCAAGATAATTGGGGGTGTTTAGGACCCCAAAAATTTGGGCCTCTGAGGCCGAGCATATTAATCTCTCTCTCTCTCTCTCCCTCCTATAGGACCCCAAAATTGTGGGCAAGCAGAGGCCCTGCCATGGTAGTCTAAGGAGCCGTTTGATAACACTTCTATTCCTGGAGAGTGTTCTTTTACAGAAGTGTTCTTTTTCGATTCCATGCTGTGAAGACACTCTGGTGGAACAGAAACAGCGTTTGGTAAAACTATTTCAGAAATGGCTTTAGAACAGGAAAAGAACAGAAACAGCGTTTGACAAACACTTCTATTCCTGGAGAGTACAATAATAAAAATTCACTTTTGAACAATGAAATCAATAATTACAAACATGCTATTATGGTCAAATTTAACTTAAATAAGGAAATAATTTGTTTATGAAATTATCTTTTAAAATACTATTACTTAAAGGAATTAATAAAATATAAACATAAAGAGTTTCCACATTTATCTTAATAAGAAAACAAAAGTCTACTATTCAAGTTTATAGGAATTACAAAATAAAAATCATAGCTGCAAATAGGTGTCTTGAAATTTTATTACATAAATAATCAAATCAGGGGGTAACCCTTATCTACTGCCATCTGATTTGCAATTTGTATCCTTAGCTCATTCATCTGTCTTCCTTGTACACGCTGACTGCCCTGATGAATTGCAGTAGAAGTACTAGCAATATCACCATCTTCTTGTTCTCCGTGAGCGTTGACTACCCTGACTCTCTCTTCATTAGGATCATAGTAGTCATCTTCCCCATATTGTTGAAAAAGTGCATCTGCTATTTGTTCAGATTTAATATAGTTATGAAGTCCATAACAAGCTATCACAATATAACTTTGGTAACTAAGTGAGAATTGAGGCATGTTTTTTAAAATAGGGAATCTTGATTTTAAAATCCCAAAACAACGCTCAATATGATTCCTTAAAGAAGAATGTCTATAATTAAACAATTCCTTAGTACTTCTGGGTTGTCTTCTTCCTCCATTATAATCTGGTATATGATATCTCTCTCCTTTGAATGATGTCAAGTATCCATTCCTACTTGCATATCCTGAGTCTACAACGTAATACTTCCCTACAATATGATAAAGCAAGACATTAAAAGCATACACAATAATCATTTGCATACATGATAATTTGGGAATTGATATACCTTGGGGAGGATGAGGAAATCGCAAGGTAGGATCCTCTAGGGCTCTATTGAATACACGACAATCATTTGCACTGCCTTCCCAACCCGCATATACAAAAGTGAATTTCATGTCAAACGAGCAGGCACACATCACATTTTGGGTTGTTATCCCCTTCCGTCCTCGATATGGGATCTGTTTTCCCTTGGGAACTATAGCAGTAACATGTGTACCATCTATGGCACCAATGCAATCCTAATTAAAATAAAACAAAAAACCAACCAAAAGCACTATTATGTGAAAACAAAAAACGATCATAAGTTAAAAATTGATGTAAACTTATTAGAAAGAAAATTTTCATTTTACCTTAAAATATGGCCACCATTTGTTGTTTGCAATTATTTTCATAGGAATCTCATCAAACGATGGGGCTTTGATATACTCCTTAGAAAGCTTAAGCACCCCTTGCAAGACTTTGCCAAAGTAATAGCTGACAGTCTGTCCTGAATGTTGGAATCTCTCCTCAACTGCTCTATTAGTAGGACCTACACCTGTTATTCTGAACATGAACATTGCCAATTGCTCATCTACCCTAATTTTGCGACTGTCTTGTAACCAACCACGATGTCTCATTAGTAGGCATAAATTTAAAAACACATGTCGTTCCATGGCAAATTCTTCGTAACAGCGGTTTGCATGCCCATGCAACACCTCATGTACCCATGCTGCCCCTGTGAATGCACTATCCCTGCGTGGTTCTCTAGTGTATAAATCGCTGGAATAATGATATTGTACTATCAACAATGTTGCGAGAATCAATTCTTCTCCATCGTCGTCAGTA
>NC_056569.1:20158132-20190004 GCF_013358625.1 Macadamia integrifolia
AAAAAAAAAAAAAAAAAACAACTATCCTTGTACAAATTATCTAAGGAGAAATATCTCTTTATCTTTTTTCTAGAAAAACATTTCAGATTTTGAAATAACTTGATCAAATAAACTAAATCATTGAAAGCACCTTGGATGTAGAGCTTGCGAGGCGCTGAGGGAGGATCTCCCAGAGTTTTGAGGGATGGCCAACAGCCCCCTGATCCTGGCGGAATACCACCACCACCGGTGGTTGCGGCATCTTATGCTAAGGTGGTTGGAGGTATTTTCCCCGAACGTTGATGCTTATCCTGAGCCGAGTAAGGCAGGCTCATTGACAAAGATTGTGATTCCGCAAGACACTCATGAAAAAGGGCTAGAGAGTTTACGTTTTGCACTCATTGGGAGAACTAACTTCAGATTTCTCATGATGGATGACATTTAAGGACTAAGGAATCCTAGAATCTGAAAGGAAGGGTTTCCCTTGCAACAGTGGGGAAGGGCTACATTCTGTTCCAATTCGAGCATGAGAGCGACATGGCGGCTCCCTGGAAGAGGAACTCGATTAAGATTGCTGGTCAATTCATCAGGTTTCAATGGTGGAGACCTGATTTCTGCATCCATGAGAAATACGTCACAAAAAAATTGGCATGGATTCGCTTTCCAGACCTTCCCTTGGAACACTGGCACAAGAAGGTACTTTTAACGATGGCAAAGGCTGCTAGTAGGTCAATTGCTCTTGATAAAAGAACCCACACATTGTCTATGGGGAACTTCGCACGTGTTCTTGTCGAGATGAATATTTAAGGCAAGAGGATTGAAGAGACTCAAGTAGAAAGGAGGAAACCAGGTTCTGATGATTTATTTTGGTTCGATGGATCGAGCAGGTGCGGCTACTGTAAGAAAGTTGGTGAAGCCATTGATGCTTGCAGATTTAGACTTGCAGGAAATGGAAAGAAGAGACTGCGGGAAGGCATTCTCGGAGCAGTCTATGCTGATAGTGGAAGTGGCAGAGAGGAGGAATTTTCTGGCAGCGATGAAGTTGCTGCAT
The DNA here is from genome assembly GCF_013358625.1 of Macadamia integrifolia. Lineage (NCBI taxonomy): Eukaryota > Viridiplantae > Streptophyta > Magnoliopsida > Proteales > Proteaceae > Macadamia > Macadamia integrifolia. The sequence continues at coordinate 20,159,163 of NC_056569.1, forward strand.
CTTCGGATAATTTGGAAAGAAATCAGACTCCAGCTAGGAGTCGATCTCCTTCCCTGATTGGATCTCTCCTAGCCATAGAAGGCCACGTGGTGAGGGATTCTACGTTAAAACGAAGTGGCGAGAAAATTAAACTTTTATTGAAGAAGAAAACTCACAATACACAACTTATGTTTACCCACATATAATACACAACTTATGTTTACCCACATATAATACACTAACATACACTCTATCACTCTCATACACATTTAGTGATGACGACATCACTCACCCACTTACTATTCTTAATAGCAGCTATAGCTCACTATTCACACTTTCACCTACGTACGCTCTTTCACTCACCTTGTACACACACTTGCACTTGGGAACTTGGGACTTACACACACGCATTCACTAATGTCCTATTTATAAGGGTTGTAAGTTGGTTTTATTTTCCCCTTTTGAAATTCTAGAATGTCGGTAAGAGAATGGGAGGGCCTAGAGAGAGATTAAGAGAGTTCTAGAGAGAGAGGAGTTTGATTTTTTAACATTCTATTTCAAGTTCCTCAAATGGAAGGATTGAAATATTGCTCCCTTTAATTGAGGGGTAAGTTGCAACCCAAGCGGAAACTTACCAAACCGAGGCTCTCGTTTCAAATCTTATGGTTGGCGCTGACCAACTTAGAGCTGATGGAGCGGACAGTGGGTTTGGGTCAAGGCGTGGGTCATATGAGGATCATAACCGATCCAACAGTCCGATTCAGGTGGAGCAAGCTGAATATGGAGGCATCCATCGTGATGGTACTGGTTCAGCGAGACGACCTGACGTGGCCTGGCCTGGTCGTGAGATCTGATGCAAGGGGGCAACAACATGTGATCACCACTATTTCTCAGAGTGCAGTTCATGATGGAACGGTGGTAGTTCGTCATCCTGAGATTTCCCATATTGATCATGAGGCCAGGGCATGCAGTGGAAAGCTATGCAGGGTTGGAAACTGTTAGACGAGGGAAGGATAAGCAATCAGTATTGGATCAGGCTCGGCGGTCTGATCCACTTGCCTCAAATCATCGGTAACCTCATGCATGTCCTCTATTGAAACGTGAGGGGATATAAGAAGGTTGTAGGTAGATCAGCCTTGTGTATGTTAGTGAAAGAGAATTCTCCTGACTTTCTGTGCTTGGCTGAACCGAAGATTGAAGTTTCTGCTTTTCCGAAGCTGTACTTCAACAAAATGGGGTATAGGACTGACTTAATTCACAACCACAGAGTGGATAAGGCCCCAAATTTATGGTTTTTATGGAGATGCGGTCTAAAAAAGGTCTAGCATCATTTCCTCTTCAAGATCAACAAATTTCTTTGGAAGTCAATTGGCAGCAGCGCAAGGTGGCGATATTAGTACTTCATGCAAGTAATTTCAGAGCTCAGAGACGAAGCTTATGGCTGGAGCAGGCTGGAGTCTCAGCGATGGTGCTCCCTTAGCTCTTAGTTAGTGATTTTCACGCCACCTTGGCATCTCGTGAGAAAAGGGATCCTTGGAAACTTTAGTCTGGGATCTGCTGCAAAATTGAAGACTATGATGGATACTTGTTCCTTGATCCAGTCTCCTTACCAAGGGGCATAAATTCACGTGCTCAAACAATAGGAAACAAGGTAATGTTTAGCTGTTTTGGATATGAGTTTTTTCAGTGATTCTTGGCTTACGTTATTTCAAGATTGTGCCCAATTAGTTCTTTTGAGTGTGGGCTAGGACGATACTTCTATTTTTATTGCCTCTGAATCTGTCCCTAAGACTAGCAATTGTCCCTTTCGTATCCAGAGATTTTGGATGGAAGAGGATTCTTTGCTTCACTTAGTTTAAAGATCTTGGAATCAACCGGTCATGGGTATTCCAAGCTCGATCTTAGAAACAAAGTTGAAAACGCTTAAGCCCCTAATCAGAGCCTAGCTGTGTGAAACATTCCCAAATTTGAGGCTTCAATGCTTAAAGCTAAAGATGATCTTGTGAAGGTTCAGAATCAGATTTAAGTAGAAGGGATTAATGATGATTTATTCAATAAGGAGGCGGATGCAAAGACGACTTATCTGACTTCTCTAAAAAGTCATGAAAAACTATGGGCTGAAAAGTCTCGACTGCGGTGGATGAAACAAGATGACAGGAAATCAAAGTTTTTCCATTTGTGTGGTAAAATTCAGTGAGCAAAGAACACCATAAGAAAGCTTAAAAAGCCTGATGGCACTTAGCTTCTGGATTAGAGCTATATTGCATAATATATGTAGCATTACTATGAGGATTTTCATAAAGCCTTTCCCCCCCCCCCCCCCCCTTGAAGAACATCCAGAGCTTTTAGACTACATCCCTACATTGGTTGATGAGGTGGATTTGATTAGTCTGGAAAAAATCCCAGAGCTTGATCCTGATAGTTCGCTGAGTCCAAATGGTATCTCAGGAACCTTTTTTAGACAATGTCGGGAATCGGTCTTTGACGATTTCTGCAGAGCTGTTAGGGATTTTTTTTTTTTCAATTCAAGCCTTATGTCATATGGTGTCAATAATAACTTCATTGTTCTTATTCTAAAGACTGAAGGTGCTGAGACTCTAGACAAATTCTGCCCTCTTTGCATGCAAGGTTTTCTCCAAAATTTTGGCAACCAGGTTGTCTTATCTTCTTCCAAGCTTGATTTTTGAAGAGCAAGGAGCCTTCCAAAAAGGAAAGGTGATTCAATCGAATATCATCATGGCATCAGTGTTTACCAATTTAATGCATTCTTCTATGTTGGCAGTGGAATGGGCATTAAAATTGACATTCAGAAAGCCTTTGATACAATTTCTTGGGAATTCATATTTAAGGATTTTAAGAAATTTGGTTTCTCACCAAAGTGGGTAAATTGGATCTCTTAGATCCTATCCTCTTCTAGGATTTCAATCCTACTCAATGGGAATCCAGTTGGTTACTTTGGTGTAGAGAGAGGCCTTCGTCAAGGTGACCCAATATCTCCTATTCTTTTTATCCTGCTTAAAGAAATTCTCTGCAGAGGCCTCTAGTGTCTTTCCAACGAAAAGAAAATTAAAGCCCTTCAAGGACATAGAGGGTCTATTTCTTGATGGGTGTATCAAGATTAATGTTGATGGACGCTCTTTAGGTAATCTAGGTATGTCAGGTGCTGGGGGTGCTTTCCGAAATCATGAAGGGAAGCCTATGGTTTGCTTCTCCTTTTTTCAAGGGTTATCTTCAAATTTCTATGCTGAATTTGTGGCCTTCTTTGAAGCTATCAAGGTAGCTAGAGATTTGAATTTTCCTTGGATTGAAGTGGAGCGTGATTCTAGAGCTATAGTCTGGTGTATTGAAAAGAAATCCATTCCGTGGTATTTCACTCAAAAATGGATTAATTCCTTAGCTACTTGAACAACATTCAGTGGGAAATTCATCATTGCTTTAGGGAATTGAATGCTGTGGCAGATAAACTAGCGAGGTATGCGGCTACTAATAGGTCCTCAATGGTATGGGATGGACAACCACAGTGTACACATGAAGAAATAGAATGGGATGCAGTTGGGAAACCGAGATTTTGGTTTTTATAGTCTATGCTTAGTTGAAGTATTATGTCTTCTTTGTCTTAGCTCCCTTTTCTGCTGATGGCAATGCCGAAGGTGGATTAGGGAGTTTTGTGTAGTCTGGAATTCTTTTGTATGGCTTCGGCCTGTTTCTCTCTTTTTCATTATTAATATACTCTTGCTAATCTTAAGCAAAAAAAATAAAAATAAAAATAAAAAAAGAAAAAGGTCTATTGTTCATGATCATCTTTTTGCAGATGACATATTCATTTTCATGAACAACTCCATCAGATATATTAGAAATTTGAATGCCTTTCTTCAAAAATATCAAGGCTTCTCTAGACAATGGATCAACTTGGAGAAGAGCAAGCTTTTTATGGGCAAGTTCACTCTTCTAGGAAGCAAGTTATTGTTGATACCCTGAGAATTCCGATTTGTAACTTCTCTACTAAATACCTTGGTGTAGAAATATTCAAAGGAAGAGTCATAAGACAATCTTTGTTGGTAGTTATGGATAAAGTCAAAGGTTGTCTTATAGGGTGGAAAGGGAAGTTTCTGTCAATGGTGGGAAGAGTGCAGTTGGTACAGTTGGTGATCTCAAGGATGAAGGTTCATAGCATGTCTGTATATTGGTGGCCCTCGTCCATGATTTCTATGATGAAGATGTCGATGAGAAATTTCATTTGAAGTGGTGATTGTGGATTCTATGAAGGCAATCACAGTCAAATGGGATCTAGTCTTCAAACCTAAGGAAGAGTGGTCTTGGCATTTGTCAGTTGTGAGATGTTAATAAAGCTCTTCTTTTCAAACAGGCTCGGAACATAAAGCATGGAGCATATAGATTGAAAATTTATTCAAAGCAAGATATATTTATTATGATGGCTCTATAAAGAAATCCTATAAGTCCTCGTCAATTTGGCCTAAAATAAGAAGAGTTTGGGATTTTATCTCTAGTAAAGAAAGATGTATTGCTGGGAATGGCAACCAAACTAATTTTTTTGGAAGGATAAGTGTCTTAGTGATCTTTCAATTATGGAGCTTTCTAATATGGGAGAAGAAATTTTCTCTGAAGTGAATCTCAAAGTGCCTGATGTTATCTCAAACTCCCAATGGAGTCTTCCTGAGGTATCATCTACTTTTATGAGGAATATATTTAATATGGTGAAAAATATTAGTCTTCATCAAAGTAATATGGAGGATTGTTTTATATGGAACTATACTTCCTCTAGGGTATTTTTCATTGTCTTGGCCTAGGATGAAATCCGTCGCAGAAAGCAAAGAATCCCTTGGTTTCCTATAGTCTGGGGGGCCCACTTGCATCCAAGGCAATCTTCATTTGGGTGGCGTCTTCTGAATGGTAAATTTCCCATTGATGACCTCATAAAATCCAAAAGCATTGCTCTCCCATCACAATGCTCCCTTTTGTCTAAAGGTTGAGGAAAGTTTCCATCATCTATTTCTAGAATGTTGCTACTCGATGGAAGTTTGGAATTGTTTTCTAGCTTCTTTTGGCATAACTTGGTGTCAACAATCTAGCATATCAGGCTTGGCCCAATGATGTCTGAGAAAATGAAGAATGCCCTCTGTGAAGGGCCACTAGTTGGCTAGCTTTGTTTTAGTTTTCAACAACATCTGGAAGAAAAGAAATAATAGGAGATTTTAGGGAATCTGTAGAATTCCAGCTTATTTATGTTATATGGTGAAAAGGGATCTCAAAGATGCTAATTTGAACCTGCAAGACATTGTGAAGAGTCAAAGAGATCTTCTTTGTTGTAGATGGTTAGTACAATGCCTTAACCCCATTAACCTTAGTACAATATTGTCCTCTTTGGCCTATGGGCCTCAAGGCTTTAAAACACGTTATGCTATGTTAAGGAGGCTAGAGGTTATTAACTAGCTCAGTAATCTCTCCCTAGGTGATGTGGAAATAAAGTTTTCACACCCTCACTGATCTCTCAAATCCCCTGGTACTTGTTGTATTCTTAATGGAGATACCTCACCGATCTCTCAGGAGGGTTTGATACTTGTCGTATTCTTAGGTCTCATAGTTAAATCTTCAAGATCAGCCAAAATAATCAATCTATCCTTGAAATTGTTTGGTGTAAGCCTTTTGCAGGATGGGCTAAGCTTAATGTTGATGGTTGCTCATTTGGTAACCATGGAAGAGCAATCGATGGACGTCTGTTTAGAGATAATAGAGGCCATACTATTTCTTGGTCTGTTCTGCAAATATGGAATGGTTTAGCAACTATCTATGTTTGATTTAGTGTAAGATTTCCCATTGTTTCAGGGAAGCCAATGTTCTTGCAGATTTCCTAGCAAAAAATGTGACAAAACATGAATTGTCAGGTTCTTTTAGCTCTTTCCCTCCCATATCAGCGAGATTTCTCAGTTGCTCTTGTGCATGTTGTTTCTTTTTTTTTTTTTTTTTCTATATTAATAAAGTTCTTGGGATTTTTTAGTGGAAAAAAAAAAAAAAAAAACCTAAATCATTGAAATATTCTTCCTACTCCAAAGACTCTTGCAATTTAAAAATGAGCTTAAGACATCACTATAAATAGCATAAAATCCATGAAGAGTTAGAAAACCATGAAAGAACATGCAATAGAGATGTCATCACAGATTTAAGCCCCTATGTTCCACATGTGATAGTTTCTCCGAGGCTGCCGACAAGCTCGGTTTATCTACTAAGTACAGAGACTGTGAATCAGATCAGCATCAAGGAAGGCACTCTTAAAAGTACCATAGGAGGAAGAACATGGCTCAGTAAGTTGACCTTGAGGTTCTGAGATAACTCTATTTTTTTTTTGTTCTTGTTTGGGTCTCCTTGGTTGACACCGTTTAGTTGAGATTTTCCTTATTTCCTGGTGTTGTGCTCCTTTCCTTCCGCTTTCTTAAATTCTTTTTCATTTCATGTATCATTTTCAGTTTTCATTTCTCCTTTTCTATAAGATCCATGTAGCCAACCTCATTAAGTTGGGATTAGGTTGAGTTTGTTGTTGTTTAGGTCTTCTGGAATCAGTTTAGTCGATTTGACGATTATATACATCACCTTCTTTTTAGTTCTATAGAAGCACTTAGTTAGCAAGAACTTTTTTTTTTTTCTAAATGTCAGTATTTTTTCTATTATTATTATATGTTAAAATGGAAGCACATAAGAGATATCTAGCAAAGGATGTCCCAAAAAAATAAAAAGGAAAGTGGAGGAATATAGCAAGCCCATGAAAGGATAACAAGGGCCCATTAAGGTAAACATCTCAAGCCTCAGTTGGGCAACCCAATTTAAAACTCAAAAGCCCACATAGGTGAAGAGATATGAACCAAGCTGCCCAAAAAATTGAAGAGAGGCAATCATGACAATTCTAAGTAGGGTTCCACCAATCCTTACTCAACATGTCTCCACACTTCATATTCCTAGCCGTCAAGACAAATTAGAGCTTCACCAACAAGGAGGTAGCTAAGGTGGCGGAGTGCTGGCATTGTCGACGGCCACACCAAGCGAGAAGCTAGCCTAGTGAAGGTGAGTCACTGCAGGAGGGGCGCCGACCTTGCGGCCGACAATGGAAAGGCAACTGTTGACTGAGCATAGTTGACAGCCTTGCGGGCTGCTAGCCAATGCATATGGCTAGCCTTGAGGGTGTGATGCAAGCCCAAGCCCATCAAGTCAAAGCCCAAGACCGTAAAGCTCATTTGATCGACTTGAACCAAGGCCAAGAAGAAACCGAGCACTAAAAAAAGTTTGCTCAAACACTCTTGACCAAATCCACCATTAGGAGCCACTAAGAGATTCCTTTATGTTTCTCTTGCTCTTCCCTATGTCAAGAAGCTTCGCTTCCCTTGAAAGCTTCAAAGAAATCCTACTTGGAAGTCACTACTTATCTTGAAACAATAATCAAGACTTTGAAGCTTGCATCAAGACCTTGGGCAATACAAACTTTTGTAGCAACCCAAGATAATGGAATTTCTCTACCATCTTTCTTTTCTTATCTTATCTATTCTCAACCTTAGGATATTAGGGATAGAAGTTGAGATTTTAAAATTTTATTCTCCTATAAAAGGCCACCAAAGATAGCATGTAAAAATAGAATGAGATGAGTTTTTAATTGAATTAGATTAATCAAATTGTGGCTCTCCAATTGAGAGATTCCTTTGAAACCTAAAAGAGTTTCTTTGAAACCTTGAAGAAGTTTCATTCCATCCTTGAAGAGTTGGAATTTTCTACTTCACTTGCATCCTAGAAGAGTTTCAACACCCCCATTGATGCTGCAATCATCCTAGAAGAGTTGCATTTCAGCCCATATCTATCTATTTTCATTTTATTTCATTTTTAGATTCGGACTGTGTAAGTGTAGTAACTTGTCAGCCCTTTTAAACCATTTTTCACCCAATATCTCAAAAAATTTGTAGCCCCACCTCTTGTCTTTAATTCTCAATTTGAATCACCCCAAACTGATATCGGAGTAGAAAGATATCCCCAAATTACTGGTCGAAGGTCATTCTATCCAAAATTGGCTTCATCTACAAAGTCAAGTCCTCTCATGATCCTTGTAATCAGGAAATCCCATGAGTGAGATTGCATCAGGGTGTCAGTGGTCCAAAGAATTCAATCTGAGAGACCAATAAAAAGTCCAGATCTGGGTTGCGGCTTGGTCAGTGGCAGAGTCACACCAGAATAAAGCAGTAGCTCATAGATGAGCCATTTTAGGCCCAACGAGTATCAATGGAGCTAATGAAACAATCTGGGAGGAACAGGAGAAACTGACAACATCAAGGAACCAGATCTATTTTGTGGCTTGTTTGACAACACAATGTCACTCCTGATGGGCAATGGCTAAAGGTTTCACTAGATCTAAGTCTTGACGGAAGAAAGAAGCTCAAGGGAGTCGGCAAGGAGTGGATTGTGGACCTCCTAATTATGTGAGATAGAATAATAAGAAGAAGGGGTTGAGTGAGAGGGAGAGGACAATAGGGACGAAGGGCTAAGCGTAACTGGGACGTTCTCTTCGGGGATTTCGAAAACCACTTTGATGGAAAGGTCCAAGTCCTTCAATGCTAGGAGAAATGAGCGAAGGAGAAAGAGAGTCTGGTGATCTGGGGGAAGAGCTTTTGTGGATGGGGAGGAAGATGATGGTGAAGCTAGGGAATCTATGGATCATGGCCCTGACATGGCACCCCAATTGCAAAGGCATTAGGGAATTCTTCCTGGCCTGCGATTGATTCTTTACCAGAACCGATCAAGGCAATAAGCATTTGGTGAATAGTTATACCATAGCAGGACGATGAATTAATGAGGCAAATTTTTTTTTTTTTTTTTTTGCTTTGATAGGTAGGGTAAACTTCTGTCTAATTTTGCTTGATGCTTTGAGAGAGGAGGCTCGTGCAAACTGGAAAATGAATCATGGTGTGGTAATGCATCCACTAGGAAAGTGATATGTTATTTTCCAATTCCACTATGAGGGGGATAAAGCGGCTATATGGAGGAGAAGTCCTTTAAGAATTGGTGATCAATTGATACGCTTCCAGCATTGGAAGCCTGATTTTAATATTCACGAGAAGCAGTCCTTAACTAAACTTGTTTGGATTCGTCTGCTGGATCTCCTGCTTGAGTACATGTATAAGAGTGTTTTACTGTCCATTGCAAAGGCTGTAGGACATCCTGTGGCCTTAGATAGACATACAAGGCAAGGTCTCATGGGATACTTCGCAAGGATATTAGTGGAGATTGACATCTCTGAAACGGTTGTGAGGGTGGAGGAGGTTCAGATCGAAAGACTGGAGCTAGGTACGTCTCAGGTCTTTGGTTTTCATTAAAATGTTGTCTATGAAGACAACATGGAGAGATGTGGCTACTATAAATGTGTTGGACACCTAGTAGCTTGCTACAGGCTAAAGAAAATGGATGATGGAAAACAATCTATGGTGGAGAACGCTACAGATATCCCTGGGGCAGTGTATGAAGAAGATAGAGTCAACCCGGTTGAGGTGAACTCAGTGAGGGAGTTTCCTAATGGGACTAGGTCTCTACCACATCCACGGCATCCAGTTTCCAATATTTCTCCTCAGAATATTCTAGTAGAAGGTGGAGATATTCAAATCTACTTGGAACCTACCGTTTTGAGTCCTAACAATTTAGGAAAGGACGGGGATTTTCAAATCTTTAAGGAACCTACCATTTTAAGACCTAACGGTTTAGGTAAGGAGGGAGAAAATGCTGATTGTGCTCCCTAGATTCAATTGGAGAAGGATTCAGCCATTGAATCGGATGTGGACTCTGAATATGGGTCTTCGAACCATGAACCAGGTGAAAACTCGAGTCAGCAGGTTGTGCGTGAGATGGGGTGGGGTCTTTTCAGTACCCTCTAGTAATGAGAGACCTGAATGCATCGGAGGCAAGATACCCTCATCTCTCTACTAGGTTGAATGCTGCTCAAGGTCATGGACGATTGGGTGCTATTGGAAGTCAGCATCCTACTTCTGTCTCTCGGGAGGAGCATGTTATTCCTTCAATGCCTATAGTTGAATTCTCAACGGGGGCTGTTTCAGTTTTACATAAAGAGGTTGCTATGGTGGACCAAGCAATGTTGCTAAAAGAAAAACAGGGTGGTGTTTTGGTAGTGAAAGGAAAATAGAAGAAGACTGGTGGTCAGGCGAACAAGTCTAAAAAAAATTCTAAATCCAATTAGTGTCCAATGGATGCTCTGTATTGGAATATTCGAGGTGTTAGGAAGGCAGCTGCGAAAACTGCCTTACGTATGATGTTGAAGGAAGCTGCTCCCAAAATTCTTTGCTTGGTTGAACCAATAGTGCAAGTAAGTAGATTTTCAGCTTTATTTTTTAGTTAGATGGGTTACTCTGTGGACTTTATTCACAATGGGAGGCAAAACAAAGTGCCTAATCTTTGGGTAATTTAGAATTTAGGCGTCCAACACCTAGTAGTTACTGCTTTGTTAGATCAAAAAATTTCAATTGTGGTAGAATTGTTTGGGGTTGAGCCTGGTATGTCCTTTGTGCATGTCAGTTCCTTTAAAATTATTCGTCACCAATTGTGGTTGGACCTAGAGTCCTAGGCAACATCCGTAATTCCATGGACTATTTTGGGTGATTTTAATGCTACTTTATTGTCCAACAGAAAAAGGGGTCTGGGTAATTTTAATTTTAGCTCTGCTGCTGAGTTCTAGGGAATGTTAGATGCATGTATTCTGTTACCAGTGCCTTCTCAAGGGAAGAAGTTCACTTGGAAAAATAATAGAAGGAGGGGAAATGTGGCTGCAGGTCTAGACCGAAGTTTCTATAATGAGAAATGGCTAGATGTCTTCAAGAATATTGTGCAATGTGTTTTGGTGAGCTCAATCTCTAATCATGCCCCATTGCTTATTGTTTATGATTTAGTGCCAAAACCAAAAAATGTTCCCTTTCGTTTTCATAGTTTTTGGATGGAGCATGAAAATTTTAAAAAGGTGGTGGAGGAGGCGTGGAAGCTGTATTTTGGGGGCAATCCAATTCTTGCTTTTTTTCTCAAAAATTGAGGTGTGTGAAGGAGAAATTGAAGATATGGGCAAGAGAATCTTTTCCTAATTTGAATGATGAAGTGGGAAAAGCTATGCTAGAATTAAAGAAGATCCAGGACATGATTGAAGGGTCAGGTATGTCAAATGATCTTTTTGCTAAAGAGGCGGATGCAAAAACTGCCTTACTCTTGGCAAACAAGATGCATGAGAAGTTATGGGTTGAAAGGCTAAGCAGAGATGGATGAGGAGTGGAGATTGTAATTCGAAGTTTTTCCATTTGTTCGTGAAACTAAGAAGAGCCAAAAGTTAGATTACTTCCCTTAAAAGGGAGAATGGTACTAGGGTCTCGGATCCGCAGGGAATTACTGATTACATCTCAAACTATTTTTAGAAGTTTTATAAGGCCTCTGATGTGTTAGTGCATCAAGATTTATTAGGTTGTATCCCTAAAGTGCTAGCTGATGCTGATGTTGCTAGTTTGGATTCGATTCCGAGTAGGGAAGAAATTAAATAGGTTGTGTGGGATTTAGATCTAGAGAGTTCCCCTAGCTCTGATGGGTTTCCAAGAAAATTTTTCAAGAAGTGCTGGGAGTTTGGTAGTGATGGATTTTTGCAAGGAGGTTACCCCTTTTCCTCCTTGTAGATAGGCTACCAAATGGAGTAAATAATTGTTTCATCACTTTAATTCCAAATATTGAGGGAGTTGTGTCTTTGGATAGATTCTGAACCATATGCATGGGTAACTTTTTCTGTAAGGTCCTATCTAAGATTTTGTCATCCAGGCTTATGGGTGTTTGTGAGGGCAGTGGTCGAAAGACGAGATCTCTCTTCCCCCCCTTTTTCGATGGGGAGGGGGAAAAAAGGGACCTGCCTACAATCCGTCTTCTCTCCTCTCTTTCTCTTCCATGAAGCAGGGGTATGTCATGTGTGCTTACCCGCAGGCCTCGCACCATCACTTGGAGATATGTGGGGGCCTATTTCGTAAGAGTATAAAATTCATCGTTCGAGACAAGGATTTGATGATGGTCCAATACGGGGATTGGGATCATGCAAAAGGGTTTAGAGTCACCACTTATGATTATGGGCCTAGGACCTGGGGGTGGGCCCAATTTCTGAGGAAAGGGCCCAAGAATTGGTATGGTCTAGAGATTTAGGGCAATATCAAGTTGTAGAGTTGGAAAGCTGTTAAGCACCCAATCTACCTGGTTCAACCGGTCTTCCTACTAGATGCTTCAAAATGAATATTTCCACAATTATTGTTATTCCACATGTATGGCTAAGTTATCACACATATGTACATTAACTGAATTTAAATGATTATATACACTAAAACAAGGTCAATATAAAATCAACATTATGCTAATTCGAATAAGATTTATACATGTGTTTGACCCCTATTTCGGGCCAAGAGGGGTGCCAAGAGTGGTAGGACCCCGATTAGTGCCAGCACAAGCGATTTTTTGGATTCTATTGGCTCAGGGGAAGATTGTCTAGACCTCCAACTTCCTTTCTCGAGAGACGTTGACTGTGGTGATATTTGGACAAAGTTTCGGCTAGGAACGGTTACTTTTAGGTTTTAGGCTGAGTTATCGATTCAGCAGAGCTTTCGCTAGGGAGGTGGTACTTTTGGATTTTTTCTGAGGTGTCGATTTGGCAGAGCTTCCACTAGAAATAGGCTATAAGAGGGCTAGGCTGAGATGGCACTCCGACAGATCTTCCGCTAGGGATAGGCTAATCCTAAGGATTGAGGAACTTCAAAGGCTCAAAGAACACTTTAAAGATTCGAAGAACACTTCGGATCTAACGAAGATCTCCACGAAGATTGGAAGAACCTCAAGAGGGCGTGGGAGAGTGAGGGAAAACTTATTCTATACAAAATCTCACTCAAAGAAGACAAAGGGTTGAAGAGTTTCGAAGGCCCGAAAAACACTTTGAAGATATGAAGATCTCTCCGAAGACTTGAAAAACCTCAAGGAGGGAAAGGGGAGGAGACAGGGCAAAGCTTCTCTACCAAGGATGCTCTCTTGGAGACTTGGATATTATAGTGTTTTGTTGTCTAAAACCAAAGGGAGGGGGGTATCTATAGGATTCTTGAACCAATGGGGAGGGAAAGGGAATTCCCTTAGCCAATGGGGGAAAAAAGTGATTTTTTTACACCAATAGGATGAAAGTAAGAAATTTTGGACTAATGGGATGGAGGGTAAATTTTTTTGTCCAATAGGGGGGAAGGTAATTTTTTTAGACTAATAAGGTAAAAAGATTCCTTTTTGGACCAATGGGAGGTTACAGAGTAGGGTATGCTAGCGGGGTAGGGTAAAATGCACAAGCAGGTGAAGAAAAAATCTCTTCACCCATGGAGTTAGTGGAACACAAATTTTGACCATTGATGGCGGCACATGAGGCTGGGTAAGGGTGCACGGGGCATGCATAGGTACATAGGGTTGGCCGGGGGTGCACATAGGGCTGGCAGGCAGCGGGTGCGTGGGGCTGAAAGGCAGGGGGTGCGTGGGGTGGCCTATAGGGGCACACAGGGTAAGCAGGTAGCGGGCGCACGAGGGCACACAGGCTGGCACATAGGGGCACACGAGCTGGGTGGCAAGGGCACATAGGCTAGTGCGTGGGGGCACATAGGGGTGCATGGGCTGGGCGGGAAGGGCGCACAAGCTGGCACGCGAGGGCACATAAGCTGGCAAGCGGGGGCACACGGGCTAGGAGGTAGGGGCACACAGGCTGAAGTGTGGGTGCGCACGGGCTTGCACACTAGGTAGCATGGATTAGGTTGCTGGGGCACGTAAGCTGGCGCATGGACTGGCACGCGGGAGTGCATGGGCTAGGCCACAGGGGCGTGCAGGCTGGCTAGCGCACACAGTGTACGTGCGGGACTGGCTAGCTAGCCAGCACGCGCGGCATGCATATGTGACTGGCTAGCTAGAGCATGCGACTTGTATGTGGGACTGGCTGGCCAGCGCTCGCGGCGTGCTTATGGGGCTAGCTGGTCAACGCAATTAGGTTGAATTTCTAGGAGCGATTGTAGGAGATCCGATGATCCAATTTTGGTGTATAATATATCGTTGAAATTGTAATTTTGAGTACTATCCATTCGTATGGTCATTCTGATCGGATTCCTTCATATATAAAACGTCATAATTGGACCATCTTCTCTCCCGTATGGGTTTTTTGGGGTTTTTGGGAAGGTATAAAGTGTTCATGGATCGAGTTACCACAGTCAATCGTCACCTCTATTAATCAACAGCAAGGGGTCATTTCCATGATCTGTAATTTATCATAGCCGAAGGAGGATGACGAAATTAGGTGTCTACAGAATGCCCCTCTTTAGCCGAGGCCTGTGCCAATAGCCAAAGTGCAAAGAAAAGAATGACAACATTTTGTAACCCGGAGCGTGTACTGTTGTCATTTCTCTCATTAATGACGAAGTTGAAAAATGCAATAGATCTTTTAGTTACTTTAAAGTTTGAGACTTACCTAGGTTGCTGATTTATGGGAAAGAAATTTCTTGCTCTTCCAATCCTGCAAAAGATGTTAGTTCTTGATCTTATGTTGGGCTTCCACGTGCTAGTCTAGGGGGTTCGATCTCCAGGCTTGGTCTTACAACCCAATCTGGGCTATCTGGGACCGTTGATTACAAGAAAGAAATTCGTTATTCTTTCAATCTTGTAAAAAAAAAATTTGGATTCCTAAATTTCCTTGGCCGGGCTTCTATGTGCCAGCCTGGGGTACTCATTAATGAGATCCGGCCACTCGAAGCTGATTCAAAGAGATTCAGCCACTTGGGGCCGGGTTAAATGAGATTGGGCCACCTAGGGCTAGTTTAAATGAGATTGGGCCACCTGGGGCCAGTTTAAAATTGGACCACTTGGGGCCGAGTAAATAAAATTGGGCCACTTTGGGCCGAGTCAATGAAATTAGGTCTCCTGGGGCCAAGAAAATGAAATTGGGCCACCTGGGGCCGGGTAAACGAAATTGGGCCACCTGGGGCCGGGTAAATGAAATTGGGCCTCATAGGACCGGGTCAATGAAATTGGGCCACCTAGGGCCGGGTCAATGAAATTGATTCTTTTTCTAATTTCTCTTTTGCCTCTTGATTGGGGTTCTTGGTTTTGAACCAAGAGATTGGAGTCTTGAATTTCAGATTTTTTATTTGGAATCTTGCTCTTTGCTTTTGATTTTTTTTTTTTTTTTCCTTCTTTGAATTTTTTACCATAATTTTTACCTACCAATGAAATTTTGATTTTCACTTTCCCCTTTTCATGTGTTATAATTTTTATCTACCACACAAATTTGGATTTAACTTTCCCCTTTTTACTTTCCATTACCATGTGATATTATTTTCATCTACCACTAGAAATTATTTTGGGTTTGGCTTTTTGTGGTAAGAACCTTTCATTTGCACCTTGGAAGTGGAATCTCAAATTTTTTTTTTACCCATAAAATGGTCCCCCCTATTCATCCTCCATTCTGATTTTTCTGAGTTGGGAACGATTTGTGAGTGAGTGAGATTGGATTTTTGAATCTTTTCGAAGATCCAAAGCTTTTTGCATTTTTTTCGGGTTTCTTGAGAAAAAAAATTTCGAAGATCTTCAAATTTTCTTTTGAATTTCTTCATCTTCCTTTTGAAGATCTTTATAGTTCTTGAGGAAGGAGTCATTTGGAGAATTTGACATCTTTTTGGGCTTCTTTATAAATTATGGAACTTCTTGGGGTTCTTTGTGATTTTAGAAAATATGACTGAGAGAAGAAAGAGAAAGACTTGTGGAGAGGTCCAGTTGGATGATTGTAGCAACTCTTCTCAAGGGGATGAGGGCCTTACTGGCTGGTACTCCAAACAAACACTTCACAATACTCGGAGTTATGTCTGCAACTCAGTATGGGGTTCATGGGTAAGTCCTTACATTTTATTATTATTTTTTATTTTATTCATTTATTATTGTTTTTCTTTCTCTTATCATTGATTAGTATTATTTTTTTTAAAAGCATGATGGGGAAGTACCACCAACCTTAGCTAGATATGGACACCCAAACACAACTCAGGATTAGTACAGGATGCTCCCCTACAGAGTGAAGGAGATGGTTAAATCATCATACCTGAGTAGATTAGCTTCCACAGAGACTAGGAAGTTCAGTCCAGCATTAGCAAGGGCCCTGATGGAGTGGTGGTGGCCGAGTACTCACTCCTTCCATCTTCCTATTGGCAAGATTACTATCACGCCCTTGTGTTTCTATGCCTTGACAGGCATACCATTTGGGGGGAGGCTCTTGACCCTTCCCGATACTCTGACAGCTAGGGAGTTCATGGATTTGACTGGCATAGATATCAAGGGTGATCAGACATACATCCACCTTAACGAGATCAGTGCTAGTTGGTGGAGGGCCGGCCTGGGGCTAAACCCTGATAACCTAGCACAAGTGACCCATTCTTTCTTTTTGTTCACTGTGGGTCAATGTCTCTTCGGTGAGCTCCGAGGTGGGATAGACATTCGTATGGCTAACTTCTTTCAGAATCTCCAGGATGTGGACACCTGGGATTGGGACGGGGTAGCTTATGCATATTTGCTGCGATCTCTAGATCTGTTGTCATATGGGGACCAAGGTCTCAATGAGTGGGCTACATCCTCCAGGTAATCTCTTGATCTTGTACTTATTTCTTTTCATTTAGTTACGTTTTTTCACTTTGATTTTTCAAATCAGCCTGATGCTACGAGCATCTAGAGATTATGGCTCCCATACTAAAGGACCCTCAGGCATCGCCCTTTCCCATAGCTGTGAGATGGGGAGATATCCAAGTATGCAGGGTCTGGTGCTATCCTCTAGGGACAACTGCCCGTTCTCTCCTGAAATTTCTTACAAAGGTAAGCCATGCTTTGTCATCAAATTTCCTTATGTCCTGTGCCACACTTATTTTTTCTTGAATTTGTAGGTCGCTTAGAGACCATTCCATCCTATTATATTCCTAGACCTTGATGAAATTACTTAGGCTAGATACTTATTAGAGAACCGAGTCATATTCAGGGGTATATGGGGATATACTTGGTATTTAGGAGAGAGAGTCATATCCCAATGGTATGATACTAATATATGCTTCTCTCTTGTCTTCCTCCACCAACCATGCATTGTTCGGAGTACATTCCTGTGGACCAAATCGAGAGATTGGCCGATGGAATATGGGATGATTCATTCCTTAAGTAGGATAGCGATTACAAGACTTTCCTTGAGAAAGAGATTGCTTGCACCCCTCTTGGTCTTGACAGTCCAGTGGTATGTTGCTCGTCCTTGACCTTTAGACTTTCAATTCCTTTTAGCCTTGATTGATGTTCTTTCAGGGTGAACATGACGTGTAGACCTTTCCACCATCCAATCACATACCAGTGCTACTGGTCCATCCCAAGTTGGATCTTCTACTAGTGCAAGTGGATCCCTCAAGATAGCCACTGTTCCCTTCCATGGCTTCCCAGGTTGGTCATATCCCAACACAGCCAATCCTAGCATCCCTCCTCTTTTGAGGTGGAGAACAGACATAGATGCTTCTCTCGGGCTCCCTATCCCATATGATTATGTGAGTATCTAATCATCTTTCATTTGCTTGGCTTTTGACCTTCCTTGTCTGATATGCTTCTTCTCGAGTGTCTCCGAAGATCTATACCGAGATCAGGAGGATGCATCAGTGCTTGTGTGAGGTGGTGATCAACAAGGTACCTTTCCCCTTCTCTCTTTTTTTTCTTCTTCTTTTATTACTCTTTTCTTGACCATCTCTCATATTCCTCAGGACAGAAGGATTGTTGCCTTAGAGAACCAAGTCAGCTCCTATCAGCAAGAGAACGCCCAGTAGCAAGCATAGATTCAAGATCTAACCTGAAGGTTGGCAGATTCAGGATTGACACCCACGGACTCCTCGCCTTTCAATGAGGGTGCCCCAAGTACAGATCAAATGAGGACTTTGACTCTTAGGGATCTGTTCCTATAGTTCCTGCAAGCACAAACACATGTATATTTTTTCTTTTTCTTTTTCCCTCCCCATGTTTGTTTGTTATTATTTTTTTTTCTTTTGCCAAACTTAGTATTTTATGAATGGAAAACTATCTTTGGGCTCAAAGAAAATCTCCATTTTTTTATGGTTTTGATTTTTTTTTTTTTAGGCATAATCAATTTCACAACTCAAGTCTTCATTAGAATAATCGAGATAACATGAAAGTCCAAATATCTCTTCATTTTACTACCAAGTGAATTATATGAAAATAACCTTCCTACCATAAATGGGATAGATAGGTAACAATATAGGAGACAATTCTTGTCATGGGTAAAAGTTCATTAGCTCCTCGGGACCATCTACTTTCAATCCATACTGTCGGCTGATATACGTAGGTAAGTAAAAGGACGTGTGAGTCAATCCCATCAAACTGACGTAGTTGTATCTAGAGGTCTTCATCAGAAAATCTTCTTGTGACTTTTCAGGGCATCTCCATGCAATATCCTTTGTACTTCTTCCTTGTTGGTACTCTTTCCAATCAACAATGAGCTTGAATTATGGGGCTTCCCTCCTTTCCTGGTAGCAAAGAGCTCCAAGTTGGCATTCTTTCAATGGCTTAGTTAACCTTAGTTTCTCGAGGAGCCAAATTTGGAATATTATAGGACTTCCTTGATACCGATCAAGTCCGAATCTATGGAAATGGCTCATGTCATCAAATCCCTTGAGTTTTTCCACAAGGATTGTAGGGATGATATCACATCCTTTCTTCAATTGCTTTACCACTTCTATTAGAACAAGTGGTGCACCACACCCGGTAGTTCGGAGAACATAATGAGCTATCATACAAATTAGATAAGTGTCCTGTGATCTTTGTTGATGGATTCTTCCCAATGATAGATACTGAATGAAGATCCTGGCTACCTTCAGAATATCAATCTTCCCATATCTAATGAATTGCTTTTCTTCTTCCTCCCTCCATCCGAAGAAATCTTGAATTTCCTCTGAGTAATCTTTCTTCAAAGATGATTGTATTAACCTGCCCTTGGGTGGAGATAGCATACAAACTTAGAATTCTTTGAGAGTCGGGCAGATCTCAACTAATCCAAACCGAAACACATAAAGATTGGTAACCCAGTGTTGAGGCACCTGTTGGAGTATATGGTGATGTAGCTTTACACACCTGATCCGACTAAGCATCGACATATTCACGGATTCTAGTAGTCTTGGTGTCCTCATGTTTATGTCCAAAGTCCATTTTCTCAACGTCTCATCCAATGAGTCCATGACGAAGAGATGTAATGATTTATCAAGTATCACTCATTAACTATTGATACAACCAAACCTTCAACACTATTGCATCAAGCACACTTCTCTTTTTTTTTCTTTTTTTTTTTGAGTAATCAAGGATGGAGAATTAACTGGCCTTGACATTCTAGTGCCAAGTGGCAACTTTTGGGAGATGGAATTCTGGATAAGAATCTAGAGGACCATAGACGGATGATGGATGTCTAATGGCCTTGCATGCCAAATGGTGATTCTTGGGGGACACAAACTATGATGATCTTTTGGATACTTTGATTAATAATCTATGAACCAATTTATTATTTTGAGATGGTTGAGACCACACTTGCACGTGTCAAGTTTCCTACGTATCCCTTGAGAGGAATCAAGTCTAACGTAGTTCGGCCTATTCACCCTTTTAGACATAATATCTCTTGAGTTGATCCATGTTGACCAATTCAAGTATTTCTTTACCATTGTGGTCTATGAGTTTTACGGCTTTACCTAGTAGAATCTCTTTGATAGTGAGTGGGCCACTTTAGTTGGGCCTCAATTTTTCTCTTGGGTCATG
Source organism: Macadamia integrifolia (assembly GCF_013358625.1). NCBI lineage: Eukaryota > Viridiplantae > Streptophyta > Magnoliopsida > Proteales > Proteaceae > Macadamia > Macadamia integrifolia. The sequence goes on from NC_056569.1 coordinate 20,179,038, forward strand.
AATTGGGGCTCTTTGTTCTCGAAGAACAAATTCATCCTCTTCTATGTGATGGGGCTTCACATTCTTGTTGAAGGCCCTTGCCATTCTTAATTGATACTTCTTTAGATTGTCTATGGCCTTCATACTTCTTTCGTTGAGAAAATTGAGCTCGTCATGTCTGTCCTTCACCCATTCTCCTTCAGGTAACTGACTATCTAGGAGCACCCTTAGAGATGGTACCAGGATTCCATGGGTAGAACTGTCTCAACCCCATACTCCAAAGAGAAAGGAGTTGCCCCTGTTGAGGATAGCACGAAAGTCCGATATGCCCATAAGGCAAGGGATAACTTATCTGCCCAATCCATGTGTGTTTCAGTCATTTTTTATAAGATCACCTTGATGTTCTTGTTAGCCGCCTCTACTGCCCTATTGGTCTGTAGCCTGTAAGTGGTAGAGCAATGCTTTCTTATACTGAACTTTGTACAGATTTTATCGATTTTGCCCTAAAAATGGGATCCCTGATCTGATATCAACTCTTGAGGTACTCCAAATAGAGAAATTATATTTTCTTAGATGAATTTTTCCACCTTAGCAGAGGTGAACTGCATATGACTGAGCTTCTATCCACTTGGTGAAATAATCAATGGCTACCAAAATGAATTCGTGACCATTGGATGCCTTTGGGTTGATCTTTCCAATGATGTCAATCCCCCAAGTAGAAAATGGCCAAAGAGAACTGAGTGAGTGTAACTCCATTGGTGGGATATGTATGATATTGGCAAATATCTGACATTTGTAGCATTTCTTGACAAAGCTTACGCAATCTGCTTCCATTGTGTTTCAATAATATCCCAGCCTGAGGATCTTCTTGGCTAAATTCATGGCATTCATGTGGGGTCCACGAAGGCCTTGGTGAATTTCTTCCATGATGGTTGTGGCTTGTTTTTCATTCATACACAGTAACTGTATTCCATCATAGGATCTCTTGTATAATAAGTCTCCTTGAAGGATAAATTGGGTGGCATATCTCCTTAAAAATTTCTTCTCTCTTTTAGTTGCTTCTATCGGATACTTCCTTCCCCTGATGAAATCTACTATGTAAGCAAACCAAGACGACCATCTATAGTGAGAGAATTCACTGAATTCTGATAAATGGGCTTGCTTCTTTGTTCACTAAGAATGGTCAAACCCTAGCCATGGGATTGCATTCTACCATGAAAGCCAAGGTCGCAAGGGCATCGATGAACCGATTATTATCCCTTTGGAAGTATTCAAATGAGATCTTCTCAAAGTGTCCAATTAGCTCCTCCAGATGTTCTTGATACGGCTTTAGCTTCTCATCTCTGGTCTTCCACTTTCCCTGCGTCTGACAGATGACAATGGATGAATCACCATATACTTTGATCCTTTTTACCCCAATAGTCAAGGCAATTTCGAGTCCTAAGGCACAAGCTTCATATTCAGCAATGTTGTTGGTACAGGGGAAGTCAAGGTGAAATGATGAAAATAAATAAAGACCGTCAGAAGTGACAAAAAATATTTTGGCACCACACCCCTTTTGATTAACTGCTCCATTAAAGAATAGCTACCATTCATTAACCAAGTCTTCTTCTTCTATTGCCATGATTTCTTCATTGGGAAAGGCATCATCCAGAGCTCTTCCATCTTACATGGGGTGGGCAGCCAAATGGTTGGCTATAGCTTGCCCCTTGATCGATTTTTTAGCAACATAGGTGATGTCAAACTCTGATAACAACAGCAACCATCGAGTCATCCTTCCTGTTAGAGCTGGTTTCTCAAAGAGGTACTTTATTGGGTTCATCCTTGAGACCAAACGTATCGGATAAACTACCATATAGTGTTGCAACCTTTTTGTTACCCAGATTAGTGCGGCACAGGTTCTTTCCAAAGATGTATACCACGTCTCAATTTCCAAGAATTTCTTACTGGGGTAATATATGGCATGTTCTACCCCCTTCTCTATCTCCTTTTGCACTAGCAATGAGCCCATGGAATGTTCTCCTATTGATAAGTACAACAAAAGTGGTTCTCTGTCCACTGGTGGTGTTAATACCAGTGGATTCATAAGATACCCTTTGATCTTATAAAAAGCTTGTTGGCATTGGTCATTCCATTCTATGGACTAATAATTTCGTAGCAACTTAAAGATTGGTTCATAGATTGTAGTCAACTGAGCTATGAATCTGATAATATACTGGATATGACCCAAAAATCCTCGTATCTACTTCTCAGTATGAGGCATGGGTATTTCCTAAATTTCCTTGATCTTGACAAGGTCAACTTCGATGCCTCTTTCACTCACCAAGAATCCTAACAACTTTCTTGCTTTTGCCCCGAATACATAGTTCTGAGGGTTCAACTTCAGTTGATACTTCTTGATCCTTTCAAAGAAATGTCTTAGTGTGGGAATATGCCCCTATCAATCTTTTAACTTCACTATCATATCATCCACATAGACTTCTACATCTTTGTTCATTATATCGTGCAATATGGCTGTGCTGCTCTCTGATAAGTTTCCCTAGCATTCTTTAGTTCGAAAGGCATAACCTTATAACAATATGTTCCCCACGGAGTGGTGAAGGCTATCTTCTCTCGATCTTTAGGGTGTATGCTCACTTGGTTGTATCCTGAGAATCCATCCATAAATGATAACAAGGCATGCCCCGTCATGTTATCCACCAATACATCAATGTGAGGTAATGGAAAGTCATCTTTAGGGCTTACCTTGTTAAGATCTCGGAAGTTTACGCACATTTGTACCTTGCCATCCTTCTTTGGCACTGGTACAATGTTGGCCAACCATTGGGGGTATTTTACCACTTGTAAGAACCCCGCATTCCATTGCTTTACTACTTCTTCCCTGATCTTTTCACTCCATTCTGGACGCATTCTTCTGAGCTTCTGCTTGACCAGCTTTGCCCTAGGGTAGGTCCCAATCAATGTTGCATGATGTTGGGGTCAATACCAGGCATATCCTCATAAGACCAAGTAAAGACTCAGCGAATTCCTTCAAAAGACTAATCATCTATTCTGCTTCTTCATTATCAAAGGGTAGTGCCAATTTTTACCTCTCAAATGCATTAGTCGGTTTTTAGATTAATAACCCCAGTATCCTCACGGATGGGTTGGGCTTTCCTTGGTTTGCATTGCTTTATTAACTCTTGATATTTATTAAGATCATCATCAGAAAAAGGAGGCAAATCATACTTGGAATAAAATTTCATTCATGAAAGAAGGAGTAACAAACTCGATATACACAGACTCTAGGCTCTCCTCGAGAGGGGAGGCCGACATGAAATCATAAACAGAAGACTTGATGACTGACTCGACTATAGACTCGATAATTGGCTTGATTCTTTTATCAATGGTATCCAAGGTGGTTGACTCAATAGCATGAGTAAACTTAAAGTCTTCTCCAATGCTTGTCCAGTTTAGGAGTGGGTTGACAGCTTGGTGGATGAGCAGATGTGGCAAGGAACCTTCTTCTCCTTCTAAAAAAGTTACCGTTATCTCTTCACGGGTGCTGACATTAGATACTTGTTTCTTCACAAAGATGAGCTGACTAATTCATATTCTCTAAAGCAAAACTTCTTGAGGGGTGAGGAATGCTGGAGACTGCTCAATCCTCTTTCTATGAAGTCTAATTTTTCAAGCCTACTGATTGAAGCCATCCCTACTCCTCAATCACATTTCTAACCACCATTACGGATCTTCTCGTTGTAGTTGATTCGGGCATCATACATGTAGACCATCATTCTTTGTGTTCTCCTTTGCTTTGCATAAGTGCTTCTTCCTCTGAAAGGCATGGCCTAGGGCTCATATAACTCTTGAGCTCGTGGCTTTTTTAGAAATGAATAGATGTGACCTTTCAGATCCGTGGAAAGTTGTAGACTCCAGACGAGTCTTATCTTCTTTTCCCATTCCCTCTTCAAGAGTACTCGAGGACTTGGCAATTCCTTTGACCGGATCAATGTTGTGGAATTGTTAGAGGAGAACTCATCTTCAATCAGTGCTACTTCCACTATTCTAGTGATGCAACTATTTTGATCATTTCCTTTGGCTAGCAATTGTTGTTCTTCTACCTCATGAGTTACCTAGTCGAACTCTTCTTGAAAGAATACTTCAAACCCTGGTTGCATCTTTGCGGCAGTTTCGTCAAACCATGGCTCAACATTTTTGTAAAAGGAAAAATCTTCTCCTTCCCTTACGAAGTACCCATTGAGAGTGGGGTAGTAAAAGGCGGAGATTTTCCTAGTCATCCTTTATACCTTCTGCCCTTTTTTGCCCTTCTTGTTCCTTAGTCTGGGAGTTTGAGGAATATACCCAAGACCACTCTTTCCTTTGCTAACCACCGTAGTAGGTAATTTTGAAACACCCTAATGATAATTTCCCAATCCCATCCCTAGAAACTATTGCATGTTTCTCATCATTTGATTCACCGGAGGGCTCCATATAGCTTCATAGTTAGCCAAAGTCTTTTCATCTGGCATTTCCTTGGTGAGTGTTGCACAAGTTTTCTCTATTTCAAAACCACTAAGTTGAACCTCCTGGTCTTGTTCTTCTCCATTTTCAATGTTGGCTAAGGTGCTCACCACTTTGGGATCTCTGGCTACTGTAATCACCTTTCCTTTATGAATGAATTTCATTTTCTGATGGAGACTAAAAGACTCTGCCTTTGCATGACGTGGCTAAGGCCTTCCTTAGAGCATGTTGAAAGATGTCGGTATATCAATGATCTAGAAATCAATATCAAACTTTACTAGGACAATTACTATGATGATGGTGAGGATGCTAAGGATTTTTCCCTTAGTGTTGTCATATTCCTGTATGGTTTGGTTGACGGTCTCATTTCTCCCAAGTTGATGCCAATACTCTTTTCCGATCTTAAGGGTAGAACATTCAAAGCAGACCCGTTGTCAATGAGAACTTAGGGAACCTCCTTGTCTAGACATTCTACCGTAATGTGTAGAGCTTTATTGTGTTGGGCACCTTTGGGGAGTTCAGAGTCTGAGAACATCAATGATTGTTCCGTATATGTTGCCCCTATTATATGCGAGAGGTGTACCGGATCTATCTCAATTGGCACTTGCACATTGATGAGAGGCTTCAAGACTGCTTCACAGTGCATGGGGGAGGTCATCAACAATCCCCAGATTGAGATATTAGCTCCAATTCTTTCTTCAATCCACTGGTTCCTGCCTCATTAGTTCTTGACTGTTCTACAGCTAGGGCCTTGCCCTTGTAGTCTCTTCCACTCTGAGTTTCCATCACATTGACAAGTTTCTTCACGATGATCTCTGTGGGATAGCAATCTTCATAATCACTATTTGTAATGGTAATTATCCCTACCATGGGGTTATCTTCTTCCTCATATTCCTCTTCTTGGCTTAGGGTAAGAGGTCAAGGTCCTCTACAAATATCCATTGCCCTGGCTCGTACCTTATTGGATGAATTAGAAATCCGTGCAATTTCTGTATCTATCATTTCTGCAAGTGTGGATGTCCCCCTATTTTTTCAAAGATTATCAACTGCTCGGTGTAGCATTTTTCACTAATGGCTGGTTACCTAACATCTAATCAATCTCATCAGCCTCGAGTTTGATGTCAACCAAACGATTATAAGCATAAGCCATGTGTTCTGCTATTGGATTTGCTTCACCCTCAACAGTGATCTCATACCCTTCACTATCTTCTTCTGAATCTTATGTTGGATCTTCCCCTTCTATATGGATTATGAGTGCCACTGAATAGCATCTGTGGGATTAATCATTGGGTCATCTTCGCCAATTGCATACACAGAATATCCTCTCGGATCCCTAGGTGAGTAATACCCTGATTCATCATCATCATCATTGTGCCAAGGCCCCTAGTAGTCATCCCAATCTAGGTACTCATCATCGCCTTAAGAATCAAAGTCATCTCCATCATTCTTATCCTCACTTTCGTCCTCATCGTCATCGTCATCATCCTCTTCTTCGCCGATTTCCCCCTCACTTGGTTCTTCATCAGATTCCTCTTAACCATCAAATTCTTCAGTATCCAAACATTCGTAGTATTTAGAGCACATGGATTAAAAAAAATTCATAAGGCCAGACTTGGTCTTAGTGGCTCGAATATGGATTAGGCCAGACTCATCATCTTCTGTGTCACTCCCGATATGGATTAGGGAGGTGTGGTCTTTGGTTTGTTCTCCCATTGCCAATGCCATTACTGCTATGAGGAGATCATCTGTGACTTCTTTAATATTATCCAGATTGTCTTCCTGAGGAATGGTGGGATGAATTAGAGAAGTGGAATCACCATCTTGACCTTCTTCTAAAGCATTCACTGATCCTGTTGATGAGATCATCTTTGGGGAGTCTGGCAGTGCAAGCATATCCTTCCAATTGTACCCATCCATCCATCCTTCTTTTGGTTATACACCAAACCTTGAGAATGGGATTAGTATGAGGGTGATGAGGGGTATGAGGGGGTGATATGAAGGTGATGTGATATTAGAGATAGGGTATTGTGATAACAATAAAGGGTGATAAGATGATAAAGTTCCTTCTCCTTGATGGTGTGGTGAAGGTTGATAATATGGTGAAGGTTAGTAATATGGTGAAGGTTGAAAGTATGGTGGAGGTTGGTCATATGGTGAAGGTTTGAGGTATGGTGCGGTAGATTCTTTTGTTGATGAGGAAGGATGAATGGAGGGTGATTGGTTTTTTGATTCTTCTTCTGATGACTCTTTCCTTTTGGGAGTCCTCGTGACTTAGACCCTTTGACTCATATCTTTCCTGTAAGCCTGGGCATTCATGTGATTCTTCTGAGCTCAGGACACAATGATTGAGTGGGATCACTCTTTGTTTCTTCTTCATCTAGATTGTTCACACAATCATAAAGCATGGGATGAGAAAAGTGTTTATCTAACTATACATGTGAACAGCCCTTCAGAAGGAGTCGCACTCCTTTTACAAGCATCCTTAACGAACCCACAGATGTGCCCTATCAATTCTGGAGGAAGGGACAACCTTTGCACAAGCTGGAACTTCTCTTGCCATCCAACATGCCTCTCTTCTTGGTATTTCTTGGCATCTCTAATAAAATGGGTTAGATAATAGAACTTAGGATCCCAATTTTTCCAGTCACTCATTGTTGCCAACATGTTGACAGTTCCATGATCCGGGAGGGGATTGGTATTGACATTAGGACATTGCTTAATCTTGACTTCAATAGTCCCGTTGTCTACCAAATCTTAGATTGCATGTTGGAGACCTATACATCTTTCAATGTTGTGTCCTTTCTAAGTATGGTAGGTACCATACTCATGATCTTTATACCAAGTTGTGGGAGGGTTGCTGATTACTCTTGGAGACACAGTCCCTAGTAATCCTTGTTTCTTTAACTTTTCATACACTACAGTCATGGGCATTCCCAAATCAGAAAATTGTCTCCTTAGGCGAGAAGCCTTCTGAATAGGGGAAGACCTACCATACTAGGCAAGGCCTTCTAGAATATTTTACAAGAATTGTAGTGGAGATCGATATTTCTGACCTGGCTGTGAGAGTTGACAAAGTTCAGGTTGAGAGACTTGAACCAAAAACTTCTCAAGTATATGGCTTTCGACAAAAAGTTCTTTATGAGGACAATGTGAGTCGTTGTGGATACTGCAAGCGATATGGCCATCAAGTCTTTGCTTGTAGGCAGAAAAAAATGGAGGATGAAAGACAATGCACTAAGGACAATGCCGCCAAGGTTCCAGGGGCTGTGTACGAGGAAGATGGAGTTAACTCACTGGAAGAGGCTGATTCTGGGGAGCGAAATCTGCCCATTAAGGAAGTTTCCAATAATGTTGCAATATCGCCTATTTCAAATTCAAACTCAGTTGAGGGGAGATCTCTGCCACTTCAGCACAATAACTTAGTTACCAATCGTGTAGCAATCTCTCCCATTGCTTCTTTTAGTAACGGTTTGGCAGAAGGGCGGGGGGGGATCCAAGTTATTTTGGATCCTTCTATTTTGAGTCCTACCTTTTTAGGAAGGGATAAGGACGCAAGTGAGGAAGAGACTGGGTCGGATGATGAGTTTGGATATGGGTCTGACCCAAACCCAAATAACCAGTTGAACCATCCAATAGAAAATTCTGGACCGTCTGAGATACAGGTGGTGGGGTCATTCAGGTTGGAGGCTGAGGACATCTCAGAGACTCCAGCAACCTTTGAGGCTCGATACCCTTCTCATTCGACTAGGAGGTTGGGTGTGGGGCAAGGTCAAGGCCGTGGGGGAGAAGGGGACAGCGGTGTTCTACGTCATGGTCTGCCTGCATCTAGGGATGAGCATGTTGTTTCTTCCTTGCCTGTGGTGGAATGTACAAGGGGCATGGTGTCGGTCATTCACTCCAAAATTAATGTGGTGGATAAGGCGGAAGCAGTGAGGGAGAAGGGTGGTGGTAACACGTTGGTGGGAGGCAAGCAGAAGAAGAAGGTGGCAGGTCAGACAAAGAAGTCTAACAAAGTTTCGTCAACCAATAAGTAATCAATGCGAGTCCTACATTGGAACATTCGTAGTGTTAGGAAGGCCACTGGAATTGACACCTTACGTTTGATGTTGAAGGAGCATGTTCCAGATATAGTGTGCTTGGCTGAACCAACGGTTCAGGTATGTAATTTTCTTGTATTATTTTTTAGTAAATTGGGCTATGTAGTGGACTTCATTTATAATAAGAGAAGGGATAAAGCTCTAAATTTATGGATCATTTGGAAGTTTGGAATCCAACGCCCTATGGTGGTTGTGATGTCTGATTAGCACATCTCAGTTATTGTTGAATGGGCTGGTAGTAAGGTGGGAATGTCTTTTGTTCATGCTAGTTCCTTCAAGATTGTTCGTCGTCAATTGTGACTGGATTTAGAGACGCTTGTGTCGGCTTCAATCCCTTGATCAGTGATGGGGGATTTTCACACAACTCTTGTCTCTCATGAAAAGAGAGGGCCTGGTGTGTTTAATCTTGGTTCGGCTACGGAATTTCAGGCCATGGTCGATGCTTGCAAGCTTCTTCCTGTTCCCTCACAAGGAAAGAAGTATATATGGGCAAACAATAGGAGAACGGGCCACGTGGCAGCCGTTCTGGATTGATGTTTCTGTAAACAAAAATGGCTAGACGTTTTTAATAATATTTAGCAACATGTCCTGCTATCCTCGGTGTCAGATCATGCCTCCTTATTAGTGTTTTCTGATTCAGTTCCTGAACCAAGAAATATACCATTTCAGTTTCATAGGTTCTAGATGGAAAATGATAATTTTCAGTCTGTGGTGGAGGGGGCTTGGCCTGAGCATGTAGGAGGTGACCCCATTTTTGTTCTTACTCAGAAGCTAAAGAGGGTGATCCAATCTCGCTGCGCGCCGATGAACTCTTTCTAGTGCTTTAAGTACTGTGGATTGACGTCATCAATGACATTAAAGTAATAGTCATCATTGTGATTCTTTAAATCCATGTGACCAGCATAATAATTGTGGGGACCCAGGCTCCTTGCCTAGCAAGTTTGACCACATGTAGATGTTCCTTCTAGAATCAGGCTGATGGGTCTGTGTGGCCTATGGGCTTCATCTTTGATGTTATCTGAAGCCTATTGTTGTAGGCCTGTCAAAACATTATTTGATGGAGGAAAAGGAATTTGGTATGGTGGTTCTAGTTCCTTGAAAATATTACAGAGATTTGTAGAAAATCGATCGTAATTAAGAATAAAAGAAAATGGATCACCTTCTCTAATAACCCTTAATGCATCATTTACTGAACCGGTGCCTAGCGCAATTACATCATTTAAACTGACCTTGATCTAAGAAGTTGGAGTATTTTGAGATGTAATATTTGACTGCCGATTCATTTCTAGCTCCCTGAACATTCGGATGGAAATGTGTTGACCTAGTTCTAGATACCAAGTCAAAGAAACGTTGATTTGTTGTTTGGAACTTGGAAGGGAATTGAAGTAGACAAAGGAGATGAGGTTCCCCATCTTCATGTACTTCTGTGGCCACTCTGATGAAAGACGGTGGTTTTGAATTGAACAGAGCTTAAATCAGAGACAAAGCCTCCTCCTTTGGAAGTGGATATTTAGGATAAGTAAGAAAAACATTTTTCACACATAAACAGAATGAAGAAGAACGTGGCATATGGACTATTTTTACTAACACCAGCTGAAAGTATCTCCCACCCTGGTGTCACTAGCATGAGTTATATAGGGGGTATTTGTGGAACCCCTGGAGCGCCCTTATAATATTACTATAGGGAGCTCCCATGCCTCATGGACGGTTAGGATCGAAGATCCTTGACGGACACAATGGTTAGGATTTGTCGTATTTGCTTTTTTTCTGTAAAACCCAGTGCAAAGGTGAACAGTAAATCACCAATGACCAAAATACCCATGGTGTAAGTGGCATAATATCGAGAATGCCATTGGTGTGAGTTGTGAAGACCACACCATCTCTAGGCTTCATCTCTGATGTTACCTGGAGGACATTGTGGTTGTCATTGACATGACATATTGTACTGCATTGGACAGAGGGTCTTAAATCATTGGATGGTTGTAAAGGGTTGCATCAGTGACCTGTTTGAACACGACTGGTTGGTTTTGAACATGGTATTAGACATTTGGTTGCACGTGATTGTTTGTTGTTGTTATAAAAAACCAGAGAGAGAGAGAGAGAGAGAGAGAGAGAGAGAGAGAGATTTAAGGAGGAGTAAGAGCAAGAATTACTTCCCTCTTTCTCCTCCACGTTTAGAGAGAGAGAGAGAGATAATTCTTTTTTCATCTTCCATTTTGAGGGTTTTTTTCGTCATTAGGGATTTTTTGGAATTAAGACTTTCATAATAACAATTTTGTCTCAAACATTTGGGGGTTTCTAGGAATGTTACTATAAAGAAAAAGCATTGAATTTAAATATTTAATTAATAGTTAGAGAGAGAGAGAGAGAGAGAGAGAATTGCTCGAT
>NC_056569.1:20190024-20190219 GCF_013358625.1 Macadamia integrifolia
GAGAGAGAGAGAGAGAGAGAGATAATTTTTTTTAATTTTCCATTTTGAGGGTTTTGTTGGTCACTTGGAATTTTTTTAATTATAGAGATTTGAATATGAAGAGACAAAAAGAGATAATTATTATTTTTTTTTTCATCTTCCATGAAGAGAGAGAGAGAGATAATTAATTTTTTTTTTCATCTTCCATTTTGAGGG
>NC_056569.1:20190239-20209419 GCF_013358625.1 Macadamia integrifolia
GGTAGATGTCAATGATTTTTTTGTCTTTTTGAAAAAGTATACCAAAGGTAGGGAGTATGTACTTTTTAATAGTAGTATACATATATATATATATATATATAATGTGCATGCATTGATACAATCTCTAAGATAATATTTTTATAGGTTATTACCATTTAAACACATTTATAAATATTGGCAAGAAATCAAATATATGACAAATAATATTTGCAAAAATGGATTTTACATGGACCACTCACATCCAGAGGCATTACTTGCCAAAAATATTATAAGAAAAGGATTTAGATCCATAGATTCCTAGAGGATGTTATAGTCAATGCTGTTAAATTTTTGACGTCGCAAAATATTCCTAATTTAATCTTACATAATAAGGAATATAAGGAAACAAATATTCCTCTCTCTCTCTCTCTCTCTCTCTCTCTCTCCCTCCTTCCTTCTTGTTCTTGTTTTATATTACCATGTTTTTGGATTGGAACCATTTATACAATAAGGTTTTTAAAGATTATTACCATTTAAACACTCAAATTAATAAACATTGGCAACAAATTTGTAGAATTAATGAAAATATGTTAATTTTTTTTCTTTGTGCCACCAAAGATATGACAATCAATACTAAAAATGCAGACATATCACTATATATATTACCATGTGCATGGATTGATACAATCTCTAAGATAATATTTTTATAGGTTATTACCATTTAAACACATTTATAAATATTGGCAAGAAATCAAAGATATGACAAATAATATTTGTAAAAATGGATTTTACACAGACCATTCACATCTAGAGGCATTACTTGCCAAAAAAATTATAATACTCCTAATTTAATCTGACATAATAAGGAATACAAGGAAACAAATATTCCTGTCTCTCCCTCTTCTTATTCCTATTCTATAAATTTTACGCCCTAGGACCATATTGGTTCAACTTAATCTTCCAGTTGAAAGAAGAAAAAACAAGAGGAAAATTTCTTAAATGGCCATGGATGGTATTGCAAGGTTCCTTACGATGGTAATGATCATGATCATATTTTTTATTATGGTGATTTCCACCGATGGGGCTCGATATTATAATCCGGAGTGTTGTCCTAGCAACATCTATTGCTGCCCAAGCTTTCTTGAAGAAAGCAAAAAGCCTTGAAGACTAAATAAAATATTAGCTAGCTCCTTCACGATATGGAATGCTTCGTAGTTTGTTCATGCTACTGAGTTTTATTTATTTACAATAAGTGGAGGAGGTGCATTGTGGTTTTATTTTCTTTAATAATAATATAATAGTATTGAAAACCATACTTGTTCCACAGCATGCTTCGCTCTCTCTCTCTCTCTCTCTCTCTCACACACATACAAAGAGTTCACGGATCCAGATCTTCTATAGCACACCACGGGGAGAGCAACACGTGGATGTTATGTGATTGTGTGACCTGGTCCAATGCTGCCTCAAAAAACCATATAGACATGCTTGACACAGTATCCTGCTCAATGGAGGAACCCTTTCTTCACAAAAATCTACGAAACTCTCAATCAAACACACTATTTTTTTCATCCCCAACTCCGATTTTCTGCATGTGTAAACTTCATCCCCAACTCCGATTTTCATCCCACTATCGTTGTTGTTGCCGGCGACTTCTCCCTTAACCATCTATGAGGTGCAAACTTTGTGTCCCTGTGCAAAACACTATCTTGTCATTGCCGCTGGCAAATTTCAGATTGGTTATTAAAGTAAAATAGTAACAACATAAAAATATACATAAACTAATATTTTCAAAGATATTGAGATGAAAGTCGGATTAACAGCTTTAACTATAACAGCTTCATTTAATCTATATATCCAATTCTTTTACTTAAAATTTTTTTAGAAAGAAATGCATATGGATGTGAATGGTCCATGTAAAATCCATTTTTTCTAACATTAATTGTCATATCTCTTGTTTAGTGCCAATGTTAATAAATGTATGCTTTTTTTTTTTCTTTTCTTAAACATCAGCAAAGATAATATATTAAATTTGAAATTTTGAATGAATGGAATACAAAAAGCAAACAAACTCAATCTCCAACTCCACCTTTGGCATTGCCATTAACAGAGAGGAAATTAAGACCAAAAAAATTAAAACCAAAACTCAAGAGAACCTGAACCTTGGTTTCCCAATAGCATCCCACTCTATACCATTGTTAGCAGAAACGGGAACGGCAAAAAAAATAAACGGATGGTACGTGTTTTAAATAATAAAATATTTCAAACGATACGGTCATAAGAACAGAGAATGGCAAAAAAGGAAAACGGATGGTACGGCTTTTAAACATGTAGAGTTCAAATAAATGGGACCCAAAAAAAAATGGTAGTATACTCATATAAATTAAGAAATTATTACATGAATACTTGCATCTAATGTTCAAAACAACTACAGTATCCAACACTAATGCATATGTATGTCATGTCTCATTATAAGTTCGATGACATATAATTGAATATCATCCAACACCAATATTAAATTCATACACTACACATCTCCAAAAATGGGAACATGTTTTAAATGTGTTTTAAATGGTAAAAAATGGGAACATGTTTTAAACGTGGACACATAAAGAGATCTATTTCTTTTCATGATTGTAAAGAAGACGAAATTCCAAGCAAGATAGATGTGTTGCATTAAAAGTACACATCCATTTGGTCAGCCGTACAAGTGATTATTCTTTTTGGGTCAGAAAAAGAATAATGGATCAAAACTTAACCGAAAGATTGAAACTCAAGGTTGTGTAAGCAAGGAAGGTTAGAGGGATCAATGAACAGAGGAGAGAGAGAGTTTGGAGTTTGGGAAGGGAGTGGTGTTGTGGCTATGGAGGAAACCGATGGGAGTGCCAAGGAGTCTTTGGATCATGGACCAGGTCCTGTTGATCCTGGAAAAAGCCAAGATGCAAATCAGAGGCGTTCCTATGCGAAGGATGTGGGGAATGCAAACTGGCCGGCCATTGATTCCCTTCCTGAACCTATTCAGGCTGGGAACATCCAGCGTATAGTCATTCTCCAAAAAGACTATGAATCAAAAAGGCAAAACTTTCGGTTTGCCTTGATCGGTCGGGTGGATTTTCGCATGATTTCTTTGGACGCATTGAGAGAGGAGGCTCGAGTGAAATGGAACCTTAGCCAGGGAACACAATGCATCCTCTAGGGAAGGGTTTTTTCATATTCTAGTTTCAGTGTGAGGGGGATAAGGCAGCAGTTTGGAGGAGGAGTCCCCTCAAGGTAGGAGAGCAGCTGATTCATTTTCAGCATTGGACGTTGGATTTCAACATCCATGAGAAGCAGTCAATCACAAAATTGATTTGGGTTCGCTTCGCAAACCTGCCATACTAGGCCAGGCCTTCTAGAATATTTTTCAAGAGTTCTAGTGGAGATCGATATTTCTGACCTGGCTGTGAGAGTTGACGAAGTTCAGGTTGAGAGACTTGAACCAAAAACTTCTCAGGTATATGGCTTTCGACAAAAAGTTATTTATGAGGACAATGTGAGTCGCTGTGGATACTGCAAGCGATATGGCCATCAAGTCTCTGCTTGTAGGCAGAAAAAAATGGAGGATGAAAGACAATGCGCCAAGGACAATGCTGCTGTGTATGAGGAAGATGGAGTTAACTCGGTGGAAGAGGCTGATTCTGGGGAGCGAAATCTGCCCATTAAGGAAGTTTCCAATAATGTTGCAATATCGCCTATTTCAAATTCAAACTTGGTTGAGGGGAGATCTCTGCAACTTCAGCACAATAACACAATAACTTAGTTACCAATCGTGTAGCAATCTCTCCCATTGCTTCTTCTAGTAACAGTTTGGCAGTAGGGTGGGGGGTGGGGGGTGGGGGGGAGGAGAATCCAAGTTATTTTGGATCCTTCTATTTTGAGTCCTACCTTTTTAGGAAAGGATAAGGACGCAAGTGAGGAAGAGACTAGGTCAGATGATGAGTCTGGATATGGGTCTTACCCAAACCCAGATAACCAGTCGAACCATCCAATGGAAAACTCTGGACCGTCTGAGATACAGGTGGTGGGGGCGTTCAGGTTGGGGATGAAAATCCTCTATTTTTCTCATCCCTGTTTTTCCTTATTTTGCTACCTGCAGAACACGACATGTGGACAACTTTAAGACCAACGGTCAAGGTTGGGTGAGGATTATTACATCCGGTGCGTTGGTCTTAAAGTTATCCACGTGTCGTGTTCTGCAACTAGCAAAACAAGGAAAAGCAGGGATGAGAAAAACAGAGGATTTTTTTCCTCAGGTTGGAGGCTGAGGACATCTCAGAGACTCCAGCAACCTCTAAGGCTCGATACCCCTCTCATTCGACCAGGAGGTTGGGTGTGGGGCAAGGTCAAGGCCGCGGGGGAGAAGGGGACAGCAGTGTTCTACGTCATGGTCTGCCTGCATCTAGGGATGAGCATGTTGTTTCTTCCATGCCTGTGGTGGAATGCACAAGGGGCATGGTGTCGGTCGTTCACTCCGAAATTAATGTGGTGGATAAGGCGGCAGCGGTGAGGGAGAAGGGTGGTGGTAACACATTGGTGGGAGGCAAGCAGAAGAAGAAGGCGTCAGGTTAGACAAAGAAGTCTGACAAAGTTTCGTCAACCAATAAGTGATCAATGCGAGTCCTATATTGGAACATTCGCGGTGTTAGGAAGGCCGCTGGAATTGACGCCTTATGTTCGATGTTGAAGGAGCATGTTCCAGATATAGTGTGCTTGGCTGAACCAATGGTTTGTTGTTTTATGGTTGTCCTTGTTGGCAACTCGGCCACGTGGCGGTGATGACGTGGCCAGTTTGGGTGACGTGGATGAAAATGATGACATGGTAGTGTCCAATGTCACCGATGAGATAACAGAGCAGGTTGGTATGCATGGAGTGGTTTAATACATCATTATTAGGTGGTGCGGGTTTCTGGGTCAAAACTGGCAAAATTGGCCTATTTACGATCGAGGGCATTTTCGGCAGTGAAAATGACATTTTTTGAAGATCATTTCTTCATGAAAAAGATATATTGTAATTTACCTAGTCCATTGCATTTGATTTCGTCACATTCCGATACCGTATGAAGAAGTTACGGCATTTGTGGCAGTCGAGGGCAGTTTCGACATTGAAGATGAATTTTTTAAAGGAAGTGTTCTACATGTAACAATACGAAAAAAATACAATCTTTCCAACAGTTCTGATTTCATCACATTCCAATTCCGTATGAGAAAGATACGTCATTAGAAAGGTGTAGGGGCATTTTGGTCTTTTTATATGGATGATTCAGATGATTGAGTCTTCTGAAAAGTCATAGAGCATCCAGTTACGATTCTAACGCACTTCATTTCATCTCGATCGAATATCGTATGAAAAAGTTATAAGTGTTTCCGTAAAATCGGCTCGAAAATCCAAACCGAAAATCCATCAGTTGCTCTCGGTGTTGGGTGGATTTTTTGGAATTTATTTTTGAAATTTGAAGGGTTTTTGTATAATTTAAAGATTTTGAAGGTCTGAGTTGTAAGGGGTCTTTAAGCACTGAAACATATGGAGGCAGGGGCTTGATTGTAATAAAGAGGAGTAAAAGGAAGTGAAATGGATGGCCAAGATTCGACCACGTAGGCTTGATGCTCATCCAAAGGCTGCTGAGATTTTGCACTGACATGGACGAGATAGATGCTTGCGCGTAGAATTTGATTGGTTAGGTGCATAATTCTTGATGCACTGGCGCTACACCTTATCAAGGTATGTTGTGGTGTTTCGCGCGTGTATAGAAGGTATAAAAAAGATTCCGATCTTAATGATCTCATGAAATATGATTAAAGCATCATGGAGGATTCGGATCCAATGGTCGATATGCATTTCTCTTTTGTGAGTGGGAAACAAGTGCCCTTAAAATCCAGAAAAGCAACCAATCATAGATCGACAACACTTCTGACGATGTCAGCGCCTACGTCATGATGACGTCATCGAGATTCAAATTTAATGGTTTGGATCTATTGTCCGTTGGTTTAATCCGGCGGCTTAGATTACAAGATCTTTTATATGATATCAATGGTCAGATTTCGCCCCTGTTGCGCGCACCGCCGGTGTAGCCTACGCCACCCCTACGAAGATTCGATTTCAGGCTATCTCATTGCTCCAACTTCAAATGGTCATAACTCTCTCATTTTAACTCTGATATGGGTGAACCAAGTTGCAGCTTCTTCGTTTTTTCAAGCCCTACACCATGGAAGCAAGAAAAATGGGTTTTGAGTGAAATAAGGCTACGGTTTTGGTAGGAGAAGCTTCCCCCTCTTTGTTGGTCCTTGAATGAACATACATACTTGATGATACATGTTCTTAGGCCATTAAAGGAGGTAAAAGAAGTGGTTGAAGTGTGTTAATGGTACATTAACTCAAAGCCAAGGAGAAAGAAAAGAAAGCAAGGATGTGTTTGCTTTAAAGAGCAAGAAGCCAAAGAGAGAGAAGGTGTGAGCACCAAACTTGTCAGTACAAGTTTCCAGTCATCCCAAGCAATCGGTTGTGAGATTTTATAACCTTTGATTTTACATTATATACATGTATGTATGCTAGGGTTAGTTGTGGATGAATGTATACATACTAGGTTAGTTGTGGATGAACTGTAAGCATGCTAGCTAGTTGTGGATGTAATTGCTAGGCAAGGCCTAACTGTAGGGCATTGATATAAGCCCCAATTTACTGTATTATTTATTGTGTGCTTAGTGGGTGCTAAGCACTGGGAGTGGGTGCTCCCGTGTAGTGGGTGTTACACATTGTATCGGTACTATGAGTGCCATCTCAGCTTCGGCTTGAGAAAATTGGGTGTGGGTGCTCCCGACTATGGGTGCAGTCAAAAGTATTGTATTGAGTAGGTACGAAGCATTTACAGAACCTCGTAAAAACCCTGTGTTGTGGGTGCTTGTTGTTTGCATTTTATATTGAAGTGCATGGAATGTGGAATGGGTGTGCACACTTGGAAGTGCCTATGAGAGGCTGAGTGTGCATACGACTGTGTGCAAACAGGGACAGGTATATCAGGTTTTTCTTGGCCAGACATCGGACAGGTTTTTAGGGATCAAAATTGGACTCACTGATTCACCCCCCCTCTCAGTGACTGCCGGGTTACAACTTGGTTCAGGTATGTAATTTTCTTGCATTATTTTTTACTAAATTGGGCTATGCAGGGGACTTCATTTATAATGAGAGAAGGGATAAAGCTCCTAATTTATGGATCATTTGGAAGTTTGGAATCCAACGCCCTGTGGTGGCTGCGATGTCTGATCAGCACATCTCAGTTACTGTTGAATGGGCTGGTAGTAAGGTGGGAATGTCTTTTGTTTATGCCAGTTCCTTCAAGATTGTTTGTCGTCAATTGTGGTTGGATTTAGAGACGCTTGTGTCGGCTTCAATCCCTTGGTCAGTGATGGGGGATTTTAACGCAACTCTTGTCTCTCATGAAAAGAGAGGGCCTGGTGTGTTTAATCTTGGTCGGCTGTGGAATTCGGGCCATGGTCGATGCTTGCAAGCTTCTTCCTATTCCCTCACAGGGAAAGAAGTATACATGGACAAACAATAGGAGAATGGGCCATGTGGCAGCTGTTCTGGATCGAAATTTCTGTAAACAAAAATGGCTAGACGTTTTTAATAATATTTAGCAACATGTCCTGCTATCCTCGATGTCATATCATGCCCCCTTATTAGTGTTTTCTGATTCAGTTCCTAAAGCAAGAAATATACCGTTTCTGTTTCATAGGTTCTAGATGGAAAATAATAATTTTCAGTCTGTGGTGGAGGAGGCTTGGTTTGAACATGTAGGAGGTGACCCCATTTTTGTTCTTACTCAGAAGCTAAAGAGGTTGAAAGAGAAGTTAAAGGTGCGGGTGAGGTCCACTGTCCCTAATCTGAATTTGGAGGTAGAGAAGGCTAAACAGAAGCTCCAGGATGTGCAGGATGAGATTGAGATAATGGGTATGTCCAATGAATTATTCAGTAAGGAAGCTGATGCAAAAACAATGTTACTGAAGGCTATCAGATGTAAGAAAAACTCTGGTATGAGAAAGCTAAATTGAGATGGATGAAAAATGGTGATTGAAGTTCTAAATTCTTTCATCTATCAGTGAAGCTGAAGAGGGCAAAAAATCAAATTTCTTTCCTCAAAAGGGAAGACAACTCATGGATTTCTGATCCTCAGAGAATTGCTTCATATGTGTCCACTATTTTTCAAAAGTTCCATGAAGCCTCTCCTATCTCAATTCAGTCTGATCTTCTAAATTGCATTCCAAGGGTGTTGGTGGAGGAGGATGTGGAAGTTTTGGAGGTTGTTCCGGGAAAGGAAGAAATAAAAAAAGGCTGTTTGGGTTTTGGACCCTGCTAGTTCGCCAGGTCCTGATGGTTTCTGAGGTGGTTTTTTTAGAGCTTGTTGGGAAATATTAGAAGGTGATTTTTGCAAAGCTTTATCGACTTTCTTTGTAATAGGGAAGTTGCCTAAAGGGATCAATAATTGTTTTATTTCCCTGATTCCTAAAATGGAGGGTGCCTCCTCTTTAGATAGGTTTAGGCCTATCTGTATGGGGAATTTTTTCTGTAAAGTTTTAACAAAAATCATTTCTTCTAGACTTCTCTTTATGCTCCCCAGATTGATTTCTGAAGAACAGGGTGCCTTCCAGAAGGGGAAGATAATTTCTGCAAACATCATTTTAGCGTTTGAATTGTCTAATCTTATGCATGCTATGGTTCGAGGTGGTGGCATGGGGCTGAAGTTAGATGTTCAAAAGGCATACGATTCTTTGGTGTGGGATTTTTGTTTGCAACACTGGAAAAGTTCGGCTTCTCTTCGGTTTGGATTTCTTGGATTCATCAACTCTTGATTTCATCCAGAATCTTAGTGTTGATGAATGGTGGGCCAGTGGGATTTTTTGAGGCTGGTCTAGGGTGCAACAGGGTGGTCCTCTATCTCCCATCTTATTTATTTTGGCAGAGAAGGTGTTGTGTAGAGGTTTAAGGAGTTTAGTGCAGGACGGGTTGTTTAAGCCTCTTCCAGGTCCTCGAGGTGTGTCTACCCCTTCCCACCTACTTTTTGCAGATGATATTTTTATTTTTATGAATGCCTCTGCAAAGTATGTGAAAAATCTCCATTCCTTTCTAGTAAAGTATCAAGAGTTTTCAAGCCAAAAATTTAACATTGAGAAAAGCAGTCTATTTTTTGGGAGAGTACCTCCTCACAGGAAGCATTTCATAAGTGAATATCTTGGTATTCCGACTGCTAGGCTACCAACAAAATATTTGGGGGTGGAGCTTTTCAAGGGGAGAGTAAGGAAGGATCATTTGCTTCCTATGCTAGATAAAATAAAGGAAAGGCTCTCGGGTTGGAAGGGGATGCTTCTTTCTATGGCCGGTCGGGTGGAGTTAGTAAAATCAGTGATCTCCAGTATCTCTATCTACAATTTTAGGATTTACTGGTGGCCAGAGAGTTTGATTAAAATTATGGAAAAATGGATGCATAATTTTACATGGTCCAGCGATTTGGATACAGGGAAGAAGATAGTGGTGAAGTGGGATGATGTTTGTAAACATGCGAGGGAGGGCGGTTTAGGCATTAGAAGGCTATGTGATGTGAAATTTGCCTGCTTAGCCAAATTAACCTAGCAGATAAAGCATGAAAATTCTTTAATGAGAAATTTCCTTCGTGCCCGCTTCCTCAAGACTGATGGGTCTGTTAAAACAAGTCAGTTAGCAACTTCGATTTGGCCAGGTCTAAAGAAGGTTTGGAGATGGGTTGAGTCTCATGAGCCATGGACAGTTGGGAATGGTCAAAAGATCAATTTCTGGAGGGACAGTTGGATGGGAGATAAATCCATTGCAGAGCTATCGGGGCTTCAATTAGGTATATTTGATTCGATGCAAGTAAAGGTCTCAGATTTAATTTCATATGGTGAGTAGAATTTCCCTCAGGTGGAATCTAATTTTCATGCAAATATTTTTGTGCAAGCAAAAAATATTGTTGTCTCTGATTTGGAGGATGTGTGCAATTGGGGGTTAACTTCTTCTGGAGTGTTCACCATTAAATCATCTTGGGAGAAGGTGAGACAAGAGTCACCTAAAGTAGGGTAGTTTTCCTTGATTTGGAAATCTCATCTCCAACCGAGGCAATCTGTCATTGGTTGGAGATTGATGAAAAACATATTGCTATGGATGATAATGTGAAAAAACCACTCTTTCTATGAGTGTCCTTTTGCGACTTCTTTGTGGCATAAATTTTGTACCTGCTTGGATAAATTGGCCTGTATTTGATGGGGTTGATATATTGGTTGTGTGGTGGAAGGCCCAGGCAAAGACAGTTCCTTTCAAGGGGGTCTGGATGAAGGGTTTTATTTTGATTCTGTTTTTTCTCTAGCTGGAGAGGAATGGCAGAAAATATGAGGATAAAAGCAAATCAGTTGACCAATGCTTTGGTGCTCTGAGAAATGAAATTAGTCTTCATCTCTGATTCACACAGGGTTGACCATCACTGTTCTAGACCTAGTGAGTGCTAGAAGATTGGGATTTTTAGGGGTGAGAAGTAGACCTCAAGAAATTTTTGAAATTTTATGGTGTCCTCCTCAGTCTGCTTTGTTGAAACTAAATATAGACGGTTTCTCACTTGGCAATCCAGGAAAATCTGGGGTAGGTGGAGTCTTCAGGAATATGAAGGCAGAGGTTGTTGCTAATTTCAGGAAGTTTCTAGGCGTCCAAACGAATTTTGAGGCGGAGTTCTTGGCACTGATGTTGGGGATTGAAGCTACTCAGCATATGCATATCCAGTGCCTTTGGATCGAGTGTGACTCTATAGTGGTTGTTCTTCTCTTTCTTAAGAGGAAACCCCTGTGGAAAGCTCATCAAAAATGGTAAATTGTTTGCCCTTCTTGGAAATGGTCGAGTGGAAAATAACCCACTGTTTTCAGGAAGCAAACTAAGTGGCTGATTTGCTGTCAAAATCAGCTGCTCGGTATGAAGTCTCATCGCCAGTCTCAGCTTGGCCAGCGCTAGTTCAAATGGATTTAGAGATGGATGCCTCAGGTCGTCCTCGCTCAAGATTAAGTTAGTTGATTTCCTGGTTTTAGTCTGTTTTTGGTGTGTTTGAGTTTGTGGTAGTCTTGTTCTGCTAATGGCAATGCCGAAGGTGGAACTTGTACTTTCCCTTCTCTTCCAGTTGAGGGGCTCAGGCTGAATTGCCCCTCCTCTTCATGATGCATCATATTTTCTTATTTTTTCATCCTTTTAAATTAATATACATGATTTTCTAGAGAAAAAAATGGTTTAAACGTGTTTTTACTAATAGTGCCCTATACGATTGAAGGAAAATCTTGGAGGAGTCTCCCATTCAATAAGGTGCAGCTGCATATCTGGTTAGTCTAACAGCCATAGCATTAACCTCCATAAGGAATGATGAATACTCCATTGAACACTGCCTAAAAAACCAAAAAAAGAAGCCATTGTTGTTTGTACTTCCATGGGATCGATTGCTTCACAATGCACCAAACCACAGTTTTAGAATCGCATTTGACGTCAATCCATGTCAAGTTAAGCAGCTTGGCAACATGAAGAGCTTCAAAAAAGCAGCAAACTCCGCATGAAAAATTGTTGAGACACAAACAAAGGAAACAAAACCTAGATCATTATGAATAATCCCACCTGCACCTGAATAGCCTAGGTTTCCTAGGGAGCATTCATCAATGTTTATTTCATGATAGCCAACTAGAGGGCTTACCTAATATATCTCATTGATGATCTTTGGTCTAGGATTTGCTCTCGACAGGTGTAAAGAAATTGATAACAACAACTCCTTCATAGACTTTATAACCAGCGGGAAGATACAGGATTGCCCCTGCAGGTCTTTGAAAACAACTCTCACTACCAAGCTTGATGATCTACTATTATTATCATACCTTCTGCGGTTCATTTCCATCCAAGTCTGCTGAAGGCCATCTATTAAAAATGCAGACCTGATTTGCTTCAAGGGAGAAAAAGTAGACTTCCATTTCCACCAAGAGAAAAGTTCCTATATGGAAGGGAAACCAAGCCAATGCAAATCAAGCATGTTAAGTAACTTTGACCAGACCATCATCGAGAACCTCCAATTCATGAAAATATGCTCCATAGATTCCAAATGTGCAAAATATAACAAACATCTAGAAGCCATTGTGATTCCAAACCCCATTACTTTTTCAGCAGTGGGAATCCTGCCACCACTTGCCACCCAAAAGTTGAAGCGTGAGCAGAAATACATTTCATCCAAACCGTGTTATGCCAGGGAACCTTCAGAGATTTTGATCAAATCCCTTCCCAAGCCGAGAAGACTGAGAATCTTCTTGTTGCATGAGAGACCAGATCCTTCTATCCGACTATGAAACCAAAGGGAGAGGGGACTTGTGAATCATAGAGCAGATATCCAGAAGCACCAGAAAGAACAGGGGAAAGCTCCCACTTTCCATCTACTATAAAATCAGCCACCTTGTAAGGAATTTGCATTCCGGAATATCAATAATTGCTTCAATGTGAACTTTCCTCTAAGTTGGTATTTTTTTTCCAAGATTTTTTTTCTTTTCTCCATGCTAATAATCTGACCCGAGTAGGACTGATACTTGTCCAAAAACCTTAGAGGAATAATCTATAAATGTGTTTAAATGAAGTAATCTATAAAAATCTTATCTTATAAGACACATAGTAATGTATAGGGAGATATTTTCACTTTTAACATTAGTTATAATATCTTTGATGATATCATATATTATATTAATTGTAAGAAAATTTCACCAATATTTATTAATTTTGCATTTAAATGGTAATAATCTATAATAACCATATCGGTTAGATGGTTCCAATCCAAGTGCATGATAATATATAAAATGGGAGAAGGTCAACATTTGTTTTCTAATCAAGAGATAACCTATATGTGCAATGATTTGGGTGGAAAACATCATCTCCAATTACTTTAGTGAGGATCAGAGCTTTAGGTATCAGTTTGGATCGGTCATATTGGCCAATTGGTATCGTTGCTCTCTGACTACTTTGGTGATATTTTCAGAATTTTCAGCAGATTCGAGACCGATGGCATCCCATACATATCGATGTCATATCATACAAATCGATGTCATATTTTTATTGATCCCAATGGATCTTACATATGTATGAAGCAAGGGATCTCTGAGTAGCCCGCCAAGTGAATACAGGAAGGGCGAACCAATAAGGGAGAGCTAAGAGGAAGGATTCAGCAATCGGTATTGGGTACATTATTGCTCTCAGTCGATACTAGTCTGGATTGGCCTCTATCAGAAGTAATTTTCATTGGTTTCATTTAAAAATCAATTTACTTTTATTATTTTACCCTTGGTTCATTACGATTCACTGATTTGGGATTGGTCAAGAATCAGTAATTTGGTATCATTCTTGATCGATATTGATATGATCAGGCCAATTTAACCATTCCAATATCGATTTCTCGATTCATGGATGAGTGTTTATTAGAGAGAGAGAGAGAGAGAGAGGACTACCCTCCACCAGCAACTAGATACTTTTCCTATATCATACTACTATTAAAAAGTATGTACTCCCTATTTTTGGTATATTTTTTCAAAAAGACAAAAAAACCATTGACATCTACTCAAAAGAATTTCCAAATGATCAAAAAACCCCTCAAAATGGAAGATGAAAAAAATAATAATAATTATCTCTCTCTCTCTCTCTCTCTCTCTCTCCATATTTAATTTTGTAAATCTCTTCATAATTACCTCCTTAAATCTTCCTATTTTTTCTCCCCACCTTTGTGCTCCATGTTTTATTATTATTATTTTTTGTAATGCATAATAATAAAATCCCCAAATAATGATCCCACGATTTGATTCCTAATTATTAAAGATTTTTTTTTAACCTCCTCATTTACAAAATAATTATGGAGAGATTTACAAAATTAAATATGGATGGAGAGAAGAGAGAGAGAGAGAGAGAATTATGGATGGTGGTGAGAGAGTGAACAATTATGGAGAGGGAAGTAATTATTAGGTTTCTCTCTCTCCATAAAAAAGAATAAAAAAAATAAAAAATAAAAAAAAGATGTGAAACCATTATTTGGGGATTTTATGTTCTCTCTCTCTCTCTCTTAATAGTTTATATAAATACTATCTCTACAGCTCCAATGGAAGAGACTCTATGTATCTGACAGATTTGAAATTGCTGAGTTTAGGATTTGGAATCATAAGAGGGAGGAGTCTGCAAAACAGAGGAAAACAAAAAATGGCAGACAGAATCATCTTGGCTGCTGTCCTGATAAAGGAAGAACAACATTTCCTACTAACTTGGTGCAAACTCTGTTCTTTGTCATTTTCTACTGACAACATCTCAACTTTCCTATACTCTGTTTGTTACAGGTATATTCAAGGATAAAACATTCTTTGTAACTGTTTCAAGGATGCCCACCTAAGAGAGTCCGGCCTGAATGAAGTAAATGCAATTAAACAATTTCATTACCTTATGGAGGAGAGAGCCAGAGCCACCATTGTTGGTTCTTGATGATATTTGAGAGGAATCAATTTTTTTTTTTGCGGCATATTTTGGTTATTCACATTCTTGGATGATTGTATCCTCTTGTTCTAACATGTTTTGTAGGGGGGCCTTTTCTATTTATTACTTGAAAATTGAAAGTAGAAACCTTAGTGACCGACAAGACTAGGATCCTACAACATGATGAATGTTTACCTTGCTCTAGTGTCAATTCAATAACCAATCCCTCCCTCCCCTAAAAAAATAATAAATAAGGGGGCTGTAGGGGAAGATGAATTCTTGTGCCTCAAAATACGGATTACTCCTTGGGTCCAACCAAGTTGTAGCTCTGAATTCATTGTCTTAGTTTTTATTTTTTTTAAGCAATTAATTTTCATATGATGTATACTATACACCTCTGGAATGCATCAATTGATCAGTGAAACTAATGCATTTCTTATTTTCCGTATATTTCTGCGAGGTAGGATTAAGAAGCTAGATACAACCACACTGATGACCAAGCAAAGGATTGGAGTTACATGATCCCTTATGTCATTGTCAAATGTGCTTACTAACTAAAATTTGGTGAGGAATATGAAGGGGAATTGTTGTGCCTCTGGAGATTCTTATTTTTTGAACCTGAAGCATTTTGTCTTGTTCACATATATGGGACCCTTCCATTAATGAACTATAACGGCAGGAATTGTATTTCCTACACAGTGAAAAATGAAAATAATCTTCATTAGACCCAGAGTTCTACGGAACAGAATGAAGTAATATTACAACAAGAATTACCAACTATTTTTACTCTCTCTCTCTCTCTCTCTCTCTCTCTCTCTCTCTCTTTTTACTCTCTCTCTCTCTCTCTCTCTCTCTCTCTCTCTCTCTCAGGATGGTGAGATGGGACTAAAAGAAGTACCCAGGTGACTGATAATAGCATAATAAAATGTATGCACTCACTAGCAGAGATAAGAAAGTTTGAAGGAGATTACCCTATGTGCATTTGCACATGTATTTTTACTAGTATATATCTATATATATATATATATATTCTTCCTGGCATATGTGTCTACTATAGAAACACAACCCTAAAATGATATATAAAGGAATAAAAAAATAAGAATAAGCAATACACACAGATTTAAGAGGTTCGGCAAGATTGCCTACATCTTCAGTGAGATGAGATCATGCCTCACTATCAATGGTGAACAGGATTACAGTGCTCGTCTTTACACCTTTCCAAATTGCTTGCAAAGAAATATATATATATATATATATATATAATGAAACACTATATGGAAGATTTACGGAAATACCCAAATAACCTTAGAAATTTGTCCACAGATGAAATTAAAGAGAATATCATTTCCCCAACAATCTGCACCTAAACAAAGTTGTGCCGAAATACTGCATTGTCTTGTGCTGAAGATGCTCGCACATGTTCTCCCATTGGCCGCTTTTGCTAGTGTGTTCCTGCACCAAGAGTTAGCATTCTCCTCCCCTTTTTTTTTTGCTGGAAATCAAAGAATATATTATGAATAAAAAAAAGGGAAAATAATTACAACGCCCTCAAGCAGGGTCACAACTAGGAAGAGAGACTTGAGCTCCTAACCAACCTTCGGCATTGCCATTAGCAGGGAGGGGACTCAAAGAAAACTCAACCTACAAGAGAAGAAGAGAAAAACTAAATAAATCTATAGTGAGGGTGCATGAGAGCATCCCTCTCAATCTCCATCTGAATTAAGGAAGGCCAATAGGACACAAGCTCAGAGGTATCTTGGGCAGCAGTTGATTTTGCTACGAAATCAGCGACTGGATTGGCTTCACGAAAGCAATGAGTAACCTTCCACTCCACCGTCTCTAGGAAAGAAGAGAGGTTTCTCCACCTTTGAAAGACAAACAAGGGAATCAACCCTCGAGCGAGAAGATTCACCACAGCAACTGAATCACTTTCAATCCAAAGATTCTTAACCCCGTGAGCACTGGCATATTCAATACCAGATATAACAGCGCAGAATTAGCTTCAAAATTTGTTCGAATGCCAATAGGACTTCTGAAATTTTAAATAATCTCCACCTTGTCATTTCTTAGAACACCCCCAATACCAGCCCTTCCTGGATTCCCTAAGGAAGAACCATCTGTGTTAAGTTTGATCCATCCTAAGGGAGGAGCACACCAAAATATTTCTATAGGATCACCTCTTTTACAGTGAACTCGAGGGATCCTGATCCTCCTTGTGCATAACAAATCCAAAATTGATAAAGATTTGCCCGAGAGGACTAGAGAAAGAGCCTTAATGTCACCTTTAACAGTAGCAAGGCATTGCGAAGAGAGATTGGAGATACCTTCGTGCCGCCTTGAGTTTCTCTCTCTCCATATATAATAGGGAATTAGGACAATTCCTCTGATCCAGACCTCCTTAAAAGTGATTGTCTTTGATTTTTCCTTCCACCAAGTGAAAAGGTCTTCAATCCTAGAAAAAGCTGACCAGTGAAGACTGAAATACTCACAGAATTGACGCCATAGAAAAATGGAGTAGGAGCAGTGTAAGAACAGATGATCCAATGAAATGCCTCTTTGCTGATCTTATCATCTGTAGGAAGACTTTTATGGACTAGCCTCCAACAAAAAACATCTTGTCTAGGCTGAATTTTTTATTGCCATATAAGGGAAAACCAGGAGACCTTTGGATGTTTTCTTCTGATTTCAGCATTCTCCTCCCCTATATATATAGTAGGGGTGTCAATCGGTCGATCCGGCTTGGTTTCGGTCCGGGTTGAGTCGGTTTTGGTGTGGGAAAGTTGAAACCGAAACCAAACCAATAAGGAAATTCCGGTTTCGGTTTGGTTTCGGTTTCGGTGCGGTTTGGTTTCGATTTGTCTTCGGTTTCTTAAATCGATTTGTAACCAGGTTGGTTTTGGTTTTTGGTCCAGTTTAGATTCGAATTTCCATACAAATGTTTACAAAACTATGCAAATTTTTATTTTTTTAATGAATTTTGGAGTGTTTCGGTTTCTTACGGTTTCGGTTTCGGTCTGGGTTTTAAGCCGATTTTGGTTTGGTTTTGGGTTCACCGGTTTCTGGTGCGGTTCGGTTTGGTTTTGGGGTTGCAATACTCCAAACTGAACCGACCCAATAAGGCTTCGGTTCGGTTCGATCCGTGTTGTTATCGGTTTGGTCCGGCCGGTTTTACCAGTTCGGTTTAAGAATTGACACCCCTAATATATAGCAACATGGTCTTTTCACACCCACTGTATGTAGAAATAGCTACACATACTTTATAGGATTATTAAAGAATTATTACATGAATACCTACATCTAATGTTCAAAACAACTATAATATCCAACATTAATGCATATATATCACACGTCTCATTATAAGTTCTAAGACATATCATTGAATATCATCCAATACCAATTCTAAATTCATACACTACACATGTCAAAAGTCTTATTGAGCAATGTGGCTTGGCTATGATATTGTTCATTGTTGTCACCATAGTTGACACGCTCTTTGAGTGATGCATGTCCAGTTGGAGTTGGGAGTCATCACTTTAGAAACATTTTTCAGCAAATACATTAGTTTGTAGTTCAATTTCTTGGTTCATCCATTAAATTTGAGTTGAAAGAGTTATGATGATAAATATAGATCATTGATTTAGCTTTAAGTTGGCGAAAGAATCTGTTCAATCGGAGTCAGGAGAGAAAGGTATGGTCAATTAAGTAAATACTATGTTCAACAAGTAAAGTCATTAAAAAATAAAAAAGAGACACGTGTTTTAAATGAATTTTAAATGTGTTTAGAACGGGAATGCTTGTAGTTTGCCATTTTTTCCTATATCTTTGGGAAGTATAAGGCAAAACATGTTTTAAACAGTATCAAATAGAAATGTGTTTAAAACAATTGCTTAGAGTGATTGGGATTATCTATGAGCCCTAATTCTCCAGATATAGGAAAGGAATTACCAAATTAATCTCCGTACCAACAATAATAAATGACATTTCTGATGTATATGGATCCCTAGATGAACTTGAACTCTTCACAAATGTAGTCAATAGGTAAGATCTAAATAGACTGGGTACATCTTCTAATTGATTATCTTATGTTGGACTTGAAAGATTCTGAGATCTTTTATTTTGTCAGGTGGGATGTCAAAGCATTAAAGAACCTTCCCGGCTACATGAAATCATACTACTTTGCCCTGCTCAGGTTTGGTAATGAAATTGTTTATGATGCACAAAGGGATCAGGGACATCTTACCCTACATAAAGAAAGAGGTATATTATTTTTTACAATTTATTGGCTAAAGGCCAGCCATTATATATTAATTATGAAATAAAGGAACAATGTACATTAAAAGTCCTCTATGAAATTGTACAATACAAAAAATATACATAAATCATACTTACCAAATTATCCTTCCACCTTCGGCAATGCCGTCAGCAGAAAGAACAACCTACTTAACATACATCTATGCCTTTCCACATTCGGTCCTTTTTAATAATAAAGAATCTTTTAGTTCGAGGGAATTCACTTCGTGCTTTGCTTGTTTTATTTCAAAATCCCCTTCGTTTTTTGTATTATCAGCTTTTGATCCCTACGCCATTCCATTCCATTTAGAATTAGAAATAGGCGTAATTGGACCTACTTTTTACATATCTCTCGTTATTTGG
>NC_056569.1:20209599-20275240 GCF_013358625.1 Macadamia integrifolia
AGATAGATATCATATACATGAAATATGATTCACTTTCAACCTTTGATGGTTGTTTCTGATGCGGGACCCTATTTTGGTGTATCTCCCATTGTTGTTGGTTGTTTTGTCCTTCTTCCCCCCTCATCCCCTCCCCCCCGTCCCTCCTCCCTCTATGTTCCTCTCTATTTGTGATTATGTTGCTTTGTTAAGGTCTTTGCCCTTAGATAGTCTTGTTCGCTCTTGAGAATATTTCTTTTTCTTTCTTGTTTAATATATTTTTTATTCAAAAAATATATATATTTCCCTTCATGTAAATTTTTTTTTTTTTTTTTTTAGGAAACTAAACTCCCCTCCCCTGTATGTTTCAGGTATTACACAACCCTCCCCTGAGAAGATTGAAATTACAAATTCTTCCCTTCTAAGTTATAGATTATATCAATTGTACCCTGACCGTGAGTGAGAAACTGTTAAGTGTATTACAAATTTGTATTAAACCCCAAAATACCCTTACTCTATTGGAGATGATGAATTTTCCCTCAACCTTATTATCGTCTTCTTCCTTGAGAAGATGATGGAGGGTTTATACTCTAAACCTCTACTCTTATTCCAACTTTCGAAATCGATGGTTCTAAACTCTGAAATTGATGATTTTGGCAATCGAAGCTTATTCATCTCATTGAAGATCGAAGTTTGTTCATCATTGAAGATCGAAGTCTAAGGTTAGATTAAATCGTAGAGAGCGTTAGGGCTTTGGGAGAGTCAGCTTCCATTAAATTTCTATTTCCTCTTATTACAGCCTCCCTTGTTGAATTTATCTAATCCTAATATTAATCTCTATAATAGGACATAGAAGCTTTAAAGAATCAGTTGCAAGGTACAAAGCAGAAAAGATCGACTCTCAGTTGCATAAGTCAGGTATTACTGGATTTAAACCAAATTAAATCCTTGAAATGGTTGTATGGACTTAGTATTAAATCCTTGAAATGGTTATATGGACTTACTTTGGCAGCATTTTTCAATGCAATTGTTTTCTAAAATCTCAAGAAATTCATAACTCTTATGCTTTGGAATGGTTGTATGGACTTAGTATTAAATCCTTGAAATTAGTATTAAATCCTTGAAATGGTTGTATGAACTAAGTATAGCAGAAATTTTTCAATGCAATTGTTTTCTAAAATACCAAGAAATTCATAACCCTTATGCTTTGGAATGGTTGTATAGACTCAGACATGGGAATCAATACGAATATGGGGTCAAAAGACATGAAACGTAGTTCACATTTCCCTGATTCATATTTAAAAATATGTCACCACTGCCTAATGTAGATTTCTTCTTCTTTTGCCTGGGGGGTGGGGTGGAGTGGGTGGTGTTCATGGTATAAGTGTTGCATAATGTAGTGTGCTAGGCATAAAGAATCCCTGGTAGCCAACTTAAACCCTCTTGACTGTAGAACTTCAAGTGTTAAAACTTTATTACGAAAAAGCATTCAAGCAAAAAAAAAAAAAAACAAAGAAAATCAAGGCCTTTATGTGCATGTGAACTATAAGAATTGCAAATCTCAAGTCTCTTTATTGTTAATCTAGTATCCTCATCTAATTACTACCATCAAGAGCCAAATTCACATTTTGGAGAGTTTAGCATAAGCTGACTCATATCTGGAAAGTATGGGGTCTCCCACCACACTGATTTTGATAGGTGAGCTGGGTTTTCTTCAAGCCTTAAGGTTGCTCTGTTTAATTAGTTTGTAAGCAATAGGGTTTTTGTTTTTCATAGAGCCATTTTTTTCATTACTACTCCTTCAAGGAATGCATTTACATATTTGTATTTGATCTGGCAGTACCAATGGATTGCATTTACATATGGATTTTGTACCTTTCTCAATGGATTAAGCATTTACATATGGATCTTGTATCAATGGATTGCATTTACATAGCCAATTCTATAACATTCATAGGTTTTGAAATTTTTTTCAAAATTGAGTGAAACCCATATTGTCCTGCATAATTGTTTTCTTACCAGTTATGGAATGGTAGTATGACCAGGCAACCAGCTATATGGAATTCTCTTTTATGAGTTATATTAAATTGGATGAAGCTTAGAATTTTCTGTTTAGTGGGAAGCATGTTGAGTTAGTTAGAACAATTAAATGCTTTGGATAGCTATGTGTTTTTGCATGGCTATTGTTTGAACTAGTCAGGGATTCATATATTGATATTCTTGAATCCTTTGGAACATTTGTGTTTATGTAACATCTTGTGTTTTTTTTTCATCAAAATCATTCATCATTCAATGAAAATTAGAGTTGTCATATATTATCATTACAACTTGAATCCGTCTGCACCTACCCTAGCTGATCCGGATGAGTACTGTTATCGGGACATGGTGATCAATATTTATAACACAATTATCAGACATGTACCAGTAGGACATACCGTCACATTTAAAGTGAAGTGCATACTTCCTTCCAACCAGCAGATGGAAGTGAATGAGGATGCAAATGTATTGGATATGTTTGGATTGCATCAGAATGCTAACTGCATAAATTTGTATGTATACGGTCTTCACTAGGATAAGAATCCAAGCAACCTGTACACGGTAAATGGTTTCCCTAGTGGACTAGTCAAATGGGAGACTATTGATAGGTGTGTCCATCAAAGTCAATGTGGCTTTGATGATGATGTGATGCAAAATCAGCATGGCAATGGAACTGATGTACTACAAAGTCAATGTGGTTTTGGAGGTGTTGTGCAGAAAATTCAAATATCCAGTGGCCATAGGATAAAGCACCAAGTAAGAAGGGGTGGTGGTACCTATAGGGCTTCAACCAGTGGTGGACATAACAATAGGAGCAACACGACTGATTCAGTTAGTATTGATGCAACTAATAGTATTGTTGATGGGAATGATGTGAATGATAGGAACGATGTGAATGATGGCAATATGACAGTTGGTAAGAGTATTGGCATAGTTATACATAGTATTGTTTCTAATGATGATGCTGGGGATGATGTGAATGATGGTAGTAAGACAGTTAGTAAGAGTACCGATGAAGTCATACTCAATGTTTCAAGTGCAAGTGATGTTGATTGGAATTTTCTATCTGACGATTAGAGTGAGAAGAATGATAAAGAGGAGTAAAGTGATGGGGTTGATGGTTAAGTTGATGGTCAAGTTGATGGAATGGATGGTACAGGAGTTGCAGACCAAGATAACAATGAAGCATTTATTTGACTATTGTGATGATGACTACTATGCACTATTCTCTAAGGATGGGGATGCTTCACATGGGGATGTGAAACTAGGGAAAGGGATGTCATTTGATGACGTGAATCATTTCAGGGTTGTTCTTAAAGACTATGCTATTCAAGAAATGTTTTGAACTATTGAGAATCAAGAATGAGAAGTCAAGAGTGATTGTTTTGTGTGTGCAACACAGGGGTGTACATGGAGGATCCACGCTTCACCTAAAACAAATGAAGAAGTAACATATCAGATTAAGTCTTTATGCAATGAACATTCTTGTGCAAGGGGAAATCGAAACAAGGATATTACTTTTACTTGGATAGCCCGACACCTTGCTTCTCAATTAAAGGCAAACCCAGATATGGATGTGGATGCAATTCGTGCATATTTCAAGGAAAATTTTCAAGTTGAGATCCCTTATATGACAGTGTATAGGGCCAAGAAGCATGCAGCTAACTTCAATGAAGGTAGTCATTATAAGTCATTCGCAAAGCTACCTAATTATGGAGAAATGCTGCTACAAAGAAATCATGGAAGCCTATTCAAGCAGCAATTTCATCAAAGAGTGATAGTGTCAGACCCTCCTATCTTCAAAAGATTTGTTCATTACTTTCAAGGCATGCATTGATGGTTTTGTGAAAGGCTGGGATATATCCAGAGGGTTGCACATATAATGGGAGTGTCACCCCAAGAATAAAGAAAATGTTAGATTTGATCCAAACACAATCAAGAGGATGTGTGGTCTAAGCTGCTGGGATATATGAGTTTGAGGTCACTGATACTGAAGGAAGGCATGTGGTCGATTTGAAAAATCAAACTTATTGTTGTAGAGAATGGGAAGGTGCTGGATTACCCTATAAGCATGCAGCAGCATACATTGTTAGTAAAAGAGAAAGCTTGGAGGGTTACTGTCATGAGTACTATAGCATAAAAACATAGTTGACAGCTTATGAGGGTTATTATCCATCCATTAATTGGACTTCAAGAAATAAGTGCAGAACACAGAATTGGTATTGTATAACCTCCACCAATCAAAAGACTTACAAGAAGACCACATACTCTTAGGAAGAAGGGAATTGAAGTCCCACCTGGCCAGTGGAAAAAAAGATCAAAAGCTGCCAAGTGTAGCAGATGCAACCAAGAAGGCCACAACAAGAGAAGATGTACAGGACCTTCAGTGAAACAGAAAGCAAAATCCTCCCAAGTTTTCAATTTTCAAGTTTTAAGTATTCTGAAATTTTAGTGATCTTACCCATTTTCAAGAAAGCAAACTCATGTTTATGTAGAGAAATGAGCAATCTGGAAGTCAGTCTGATACAAGCAATTCTCAAAGAATGACCAGATCACAAGCTTCTACAATGACCACAGAGTTGAGCATGCAATCCAAGGTTAATGCACAACTGCAAGCTAAGGAAGCCAAAAGGAAAGCAATGGAACAGAG
Organism: Macadamia integrifolia; assembly: GCF_013358625.1. Taxonomy (NCBI): domain Eukaryota; kingdom Viridiplantae; phylum Streptophyta; class Magnoliopsida; order Proteales; family Proteaceae; genus Macadamia; species Macadamia integrifolia. The sequence goes on from NC_056569.1 coordinate 20,214,263, forward strand.
GAAGAAGGCAGTGCTGGGAGGAGTGGAATGCAATAGAGACATAGAATGCAATGAAGATTTAATTAGATTAGATGGTCAATAGTGAATGTTTGTAATGTTAATGAAAACTTTTTATTGATTGATGGATTTAATATTTAAGACAGTACTAGGACTACTCTTTTGGGTTTGATGTTATTATGGAGTATATGAAAATTGTTTGAATTTTTGGTGGAATGTTGATTATGTTGTGAAACATTTATGGATGTGTGGAATGTTTATGGATGTGTGGGGTGATTAGTATTGTCTCAATAAGTCATATTTCTGGATTATATAGGTTAAGTGATGAAAATCATGCCAAAATTCTGCCAAAATCATGTCAAAATCATGCCAAAATGCTATCAAGATTTTTATTAAACAATATAATTCAGTACACAACATAGTTCCTTGCTTAATAACATCCAACTTTTAGATTGTTTAGCTAATAAATACGGCTACAAAAACACCTAGGAAGAAAACTAACACAAAATTTCATTGATCCAACAAAGTTCACTATATCATCCACCCTTATCTTCACACTCTGCATCTCTCATTGCAACCCATGTAACACATCTTTGAGCCCATGCACCTCCTCTCACAACTGCCTCACATCCTCTTCCAACACTTGCATATCAATGGTGGGATTGGGTAACGGATTGGAAGTTATAATATTCATAGGTTCATACCATGCAAACTAGTTGCATCCATTGTAATTTGGACAGTTATAAAAGAGTCTATTTGGGCTGTTAGCTGTCTCTAAGATCCTGATCACAGTTTTTCGATTACACCTACATTTTATGGATCTGTACTTGAAACCTCCGAGTGTGCTGCAATTACTTGAGGTAGACATTTACCTGTAAAAAAAAAAAAAAAAGATAGAAGAAAAGGAAAGAGAATATCAAGTAAGAAAGATAGAAGAAATAGCAAGTAAGAAGAGGTTTCACTTGTAAGTTTCCCTTATATGTGATGGAATCAATGCATCCCTTAAAGAGGTTTCAGTTTTCAACTCATAGGTATGACTGCCAAGTACTGTTAATATAGAGGGCTTAATAATCACAGAAAAAGTGCTTATGGTAGATTTAAAAATAGGTCGATAATATGGACATGGCAACAGTGTTAATACCCCCAAAGATGATCACTATCCATTGGTTGCATTGGCAGTTATAGAAATCTAAAGTAAATGGTTGAATGCCATCAAATTTATTAACAAAGTATAACTACCAAATCCTATGGTAAACTATCCCCAAATTGATATCAATAGTAGGTCTCGGTTACAATATGGCACCCTTAAGTTTGTTTTTTGGGGTGAATTGCACCCTTAGTGCAATAAGCCAGCAGTGGTAGCCAATAGAAGCCTTAGTTGGGGCCAGGGCTCATATCGAGTGGAGGGGCTGGTATGCTCTCTATGAGTTCAGAAAACCAGAGTTCATTATAAGAAGAGGAAGAAGAATCATAACTAGATGAAGGTTTTACTTTTACAGCTATGGTGCCCCTATTGGCTTTGAGGGGGATAGGTATTAAATCTCAGCAAAACAAATGTCCCTCCACTCAATCGGTGGTCTTGTTGGTGAGCCTTGCATCTCTAGCGAAGAAATTAAAGCAGCAATGAAAGAATAAAGGGGGGAATCAGTGGTCTTAGCTTCACAATATTAGCACCTAAGCCCTCTCCCTCAATCGGCTCAGGTGCTCAAAGTCAAACATGAAACCCTCGATCAGCTCAGGTGATCACTAGGCTGATTCTCCCTCCAATGGCTCCAAGAAATCCAACTTAATGAGGTTGGAGGGAGTGATATTTAAAGAAAGGGGAAGGGGGTAAAAAAATCATTTAAAATCTGCTTCTAACAGTGTTAATACCACAGGGTATTTTTGTAATTACAAACTTCGTAGGGGGTATGAGTGAAATACCTGAAACATACAGGGGAGGGGAGTGTAATTTTCTCATTTTTTTTATAGTAAAATAAACAATGAAAATTCCTAATTTACAAAAGACACATTTTTGTTTCCTCTCTTTTTTTTTTGCTAAAGGGTCAATTGTATTAAAAAGAAAGAAAAATAATTACAAGAAAATCAAAAAAGCAATAATTTGACTCCACCTAAGGCATTACCATCAGCAAAGAGAGCTCACTGGCAATAAGACACGAACACAACACTTAGAAAAAAGAAATCTAGGCCTTCCAAATAGCTGCACTTTCGAAGAAGAGCAAGCTTTCAAGGCAACAAACATTGATCATTTCTATTAAAATGCAATCATACCAGACTTTCAAGTCTAACCATCTGTATGAACATACTTAGAGAAATTTTGAGAATCTATCACTTTATTTTCCACAGCAACCGCCAAAGCATCTATCACTGCCACCTCTTGAAGAATTCGAGCAGAAGTAGAAGCCTCCACCATCGGCTCTTTTGAGTTATTCATATCTTAGATGAAGCTAGAAAAGCCACCTGACCACCTCTGATATTGACTCCCCTGCCCCCACAATTTCTGCAACGACCACAAACTACAGACCAAGCACCAACTCCCCGCGTCATGAACTTGGACTTCACCACTTCTCTCAATCTGCTTATAACGCCTCTCATATATTTTGGCCAAAGATTCAAACCTCTCTGAGCTTCGAGATGGTGAAGAAATTTTATTCCCCTCCTCTTCCGATCCCTCAGTATCTTTTTTATCACTCGAACCTTCTTCATAATCTTTGTCTTTTTCAATCTCCTTGAAAACTGCCCCCTTAAAGAAAGTTTCAACCTCCTTAATCACCACGTGATTTCTTACCAAAGGAAGAGCAAGTGCCACCTCATCCTTTTGTGCTGAAAGAGAAGAAGTAGGAACAGATTTTAACTTGTCCATGATTACCTCCTCTTATCTTATCTCCAATCTTTGGTTGCCTACAAAGAGCTCGTTTGACCCCAAATTACACTCCTTGAGATGGCACTTCCTTAGAATAAGGAAGTGAATCTTCACCCATAACGGAAAGGATATTTACATAAGAATCTTCCATTGCACCTCCCAATTCAGCACCTTCCATGCTAACCAAGACAATCTCATTACTTTCCACATTAATTGAAATCTCATCAATATTTGATTCCTCGTCCTCATCAATCAAATCTGCCAATGCAGCAAATGAATTTTCCTTCATCGCCCCAGCATTGTTGTTTTTGAAATTTGAATGATTGTTGCCATGTTGGGTTGCATTCAGATTGGTTGGACCAGGATTGTAGAGAACAATTTGACCAATTCCACCATCTGCGATGGCCTGAGTATCATCCCCAGCCACCGAATCCACCGGATCAGATTGCTTCGGTCTCCATTCTCTCTGTGCCTTTTTGGTCTTATGAGTTTCCAAATCACCATTAATTTCACCTCCAAGGCTTGCACACTGACTAGAAGAGTGACCAAAGATCTTACAATTGCTACAACTAGAAGGTCTCCAATCAAAAAGGACATGTTGCATGAAGACAATCCCCTCATCATCATACACAGATACTGAACTCAGCAACTCATCTCCAACGTTTACCTCCACACATAAGCATGCAAATGACAGCCTCTCCTTTGTCATCGTTCTCTTATCTGTAACAAGGGGCTTCCCTATCACACTCCTAATTCTACTCAATGATTCAGAACTCCAATAATGAAATGGGAGATTTGGTAAACTTATCCAAAGGGGAATAGAACAAAGATTAATCTTATCAAGAGAAGCGCATGGACTCCAAGGCCAGATAATGAAAGGCTTTTTCTGGACAAACCAAAGTCCTCCCTCAAGAACTTTTAGTCGATCCTCCTCAACGTTAAATCTGAAAACGAACAAACCACTATCGAGCACGTTTACATCAACGTGACCTGAAATTTTCCATTGAAACAATAAGCTATCTCTTATAAATTGAAAAGATGGTCATTGACCAATGAAGTGGCCAATCAACGCACCCTTCCATTTCTCCATTTCTTCTTTTACAATATCCGCTGGACAATGAGCAACAGTGTTCCCATTAACAACAGCAGGTGCAATGAATTTCAGATTCTAACCCTCTCCCTTTTGCACTGGTGATGACGAGAAACAAGATACCCAAGGCACGCCTTTGAGAACAGCAGCATGAGATCCTCCACCTTGGGTTATGGAAACAGAAGAACTCTTCTCTCCACCTTCTCTCCCTATCCGCCTCCTTTGCTCCACAGTAGTAGAAGGCTCAATAGCCGGAGCTATTGGCCTCTCCGCCATTTATCAACAAAGGGATCTCTCTCTCCGAGAGGTGCACCCGAGACGAGCTTATTTGAATCACATTTTTGTTTCCTTCTTTTCACGTAAAAGCAAATGACTTTAATGAATTTGCATTTATATTTTGTAGTGGGCAAGACTTTGCATAGCATACTTGGTCGAAGCAAGATGGTTTTATAAGGGCTACACACCAGGGTTGGAGGAGTACTTGGCTAATGCATGGATATCAATGGGTGGTCCTGCAGCCATGGTCCATGCTTATCTTCTACAGCTGCAGGGCGTAACCTATCGAATGAGTCTCTTGATTGCCTGAACCATGGGTCCGACCTATTTTATTGGGCATCTATCATTTCTCAACTTAACGATGACCTCGGAACTTCCCAAGTATGTTACTATTTCAAGTGTCGGTATTGTATTTATCATATCCATCGCCTTGTATTAGTATCGGTTGAAATCAATATTGATAATGATCCATTCGACTTGACTACCCATATCGTTTCAGGTGTAAAAATGTAAAAATATATACTTTTTTTAAGCAGAGGAGTGACTGATACATACTTATCCGATCCGAATCAGTATCAGTATCGTTATATACCTAAATCCATGCTTCATCGTGCATCTTTCAGCACGGTGACGGCATCCGCATTTCGGCCGCAGTGAACTAAAGATCCAATTGTCTGACTGTTCTTTGATCTCCTTCCTTGATTTCATTGACTTTAAAAGGATTCAAGAAATATTCCAATCATCCGATCAATGATGTGGTAGCAAGGGCCCACATGTTCAGTTGGAGGCTTGGAGTTGGAGCCTAGTCCAATTAATATTATGTAATTATTAATTAGTGGAAGGAAAATAAAAAAAAAAAATTTTTTTTTTTTTTCCAAAGTCAAGTTTACTATTTTACATTCAAATTATAAAGATCTCATCTAAGCACCACCTCTGCTTCTGCGGTTCCACTTGTCTTCTTCTCCCGTGGTGGCGTTGGCAGAAACGTAATAAGCGACACAAAATAGTCCATGAACGAAACACACTATACCTCCGATGGAGAGAAAATGATGATGTGAAAACCCACAAGAACCCCTCGATTTATTGTTTGCTAATGCCCCTATGATCAGCATCCCGCATCCAACGACTACCATTATCCTGATCAACAAAAGCCAAATACAATTAGTTAATTTAGGAGCAAGGTTTCAAAACTTGGAACCAGACCAAGTTGAATCGACTAGACGGATTCATCAAATTCCAATGTGAGTTGAAAATCACACTTAGAAGGGATATAAAGCAAAAAAGATAAGTATTGGATGTTCACTCGTACGACCAAGTGATCATAGGAGCAGCAGATCTCTCTCTCTCTCTCTCTCTCTCTCTCTCTCTCTCTCTCTCTCTCTCATAGAGTACTCCCAAAGACCTTGTAAGGAATTACCCAAATAGACATAGCATGGGCCAATTTATACATGAATATTAGAGCTTGAATAGAAAAAAGTCTTGAGGAGTCGAATGTCCATGACAATGGTGGCAATATTCATAGACACCATTTTTTTTTTTTTTCCAAATAGACACTGAATAAAGTGTTTGATACAAACTTGGAAGAATTCAACCCATAAACTAGCTTAGAAGGTGAAGGAACCCAAGACCATATCAATCTACATCAATTTACTTTAAAAATCAATGTGACATCAACCCCCAATTAATATGGGATCGTTCTAATCAACGGACCATTATAGGCAGAATTCAGTCTCCTAAGCCTTATCCAAACTACTTGGGAGCATTAGTTACCTAATTGTTTAATTTGAAAAATACTGTTTAGTGGTCTAATTTTACCTCATAAATGGCCATATATCTTTTTCTAAGCCAATCCAACACTCCAGCCCATGTCATCTATATCCTTTCACTTCTAATATCTATCTTTGATTAGTGTATACATCTTTGAAATGCATCGAATTGATAGGTAACTATTGATAGATAAAATTAAGGATCCTAAAGATTGAGTTGCTTGTTGTACCATTTCTGAGACCCGTCTCTTCAGGGCTTTGGTAGGGTTTTCACCCTTGTTTAGTCAATTTGGCTTTGTATGTTGTATTTGTTTTCTTTCCTATTATATATATATATATATATAGAGAGAGAGAGAGAGAGAGAGAGAGTAAAAGGCATTGCCTTGTCTTAGTCATACCCCTAGTTATCAATTCGGATTCGGCCGAACCAAATTTTTCTGAATTTAATCAAAAATTCTGACCGAATCCGAATTAAAAATAAAATTCGGTAAAATTGGCGATTTTTTCAAAAGTGAATATAAAACGTGAATAATTCGGACCGAACTAGATTAAACCGAATTATTCGGTCCACTTAAACAGTATTTAAAAAAAAAACCAAAAAAAAAAAAAAAAAACAAAAACAAAAAAAAAAAACCCAATAAGCTTTTTTGACCGCTTTTTTGACCGAATCCTTAAATTAATCAATCGAATTATTCCAAATAATTTCTGAATCCGAATTTGCTAACTATGGTCATACCTAGTCGTTTCAACTCATTACAATTAGCTAAGTAGTAGAACACTGAGTTGACTCAAGCTATGTTCGTTGAATTATGGGTTAACCCACAAAGTTTATTGCTAAATTATGTAATATGATGTCCCAAAAGGCCACAACTCACCATGTGCAACCTTTTTAGTCTATTACCCTATTTCTGTGGATCCTACCTTCAACATAGAAAATTTAGAGGATAGGTTCCATTCTCCTCACACCGCATCAATCTAAACATGAGAATTAGTTTCGTTTATAGGAACCCACATGATCAAAGACAAGACTGATTGAAATCGCATAATGACAGCATGAGAACCTTTTTTCAAATTTTGAATAAAAGTTTCCTTCACCGTGCAGGAAAAAGTTCACCACACCATATCCTAAAGGGTTCAAATACCCTAATAAAGTTTTAACATGTTTGTCAAAACACCCTTCTGATATTGCTCAAGCCTAGCCTAATTCTCTCTTTCTTGGGAGTGGGAGTGGGAGTGGGAGTGGGAGTGGGGGTGGGGTGGCGTGGGGTATGGAGTAGAATTAGAGGTTGCCTATGACAAAAAAGTCAAAAGTTCTCATATCCCCAAACACTATCATTCAGTTGAGAGAGAGAGAGAGAGAGAGAGAGAGAGAGAAGAAAGAGACGTCCAAGAGAAACATACCATGAGACAAAGAGACAAGCCACGGCTAATTGCCTGTTGGCAGAAGATCTCTCCAACTCGTCTTTGGAAAACACACAGATGCAACCACCCAGCAAGTTTGCAATTACATGCGCCAGAGCCAGAATTGCTGCTGCAGCCAATCCTAGCAAGAACGCCTCATGACTTGGTTCTTTACACTCAAAAATCAAAAACCTTAAATCCTTCACCTGTTCCAGATAAAAATAAAAATAAAAATAAAGAAAAAAGAGGACCAAGAAAATGGTGCTCCTGGTAACTGATAAGAGAAGCTATAGGTAACTTGTCGTTTTACTTACCTTGTCCTGTGCGGATTCAGCTTGGATGCCTAGTATTCCTGCTGCAATGTCCATAACAACGATCAGAAGACAAATGAGAGCACCTACAGCTCTCCCCATTGTTGCAGACTTAGAGCTTTGATCTGGAGATGTAGAGGAGGAGGAGGAGGAGGAGGAGGTGGAGATGGGTTTCCCCCTCTATGATGAAGTGAGAAGAGTGGAGAGACTGAATAAAAGTTCAACATGGTATGTGGAAACATATACTAATACCGTGTGAAAATGATTAGCATAGCTGTAACGAGTAAGGGAAAGTATCTTTTGTCTGGTCGGTTTACTTTATTTACTTTTGCTTCTGTTTTTTCTCTCTTTCCTAATGGTAGATTCGTTTCATGGGAGACAAGGAAAGTAGGGTATCACCTAGCTCAACAAGGGGAACCCCATCCCGAGGGCCAGGATCGAGTGGCTACGATGGATCAACATGTCAATCACCGTTTTTGGAGCAAAGATAACGAAGCTGATATGTTTTTTTTCAAAACTTTAGGGTAAGATGATGTACACTTTTTTTTTTTTAATCGATAGGAAAGATAATGTATACACTGCTTGTAATTCATGCTCTCTGTTATGGTCTATGTACCTCTTCAATACATTTTAGCATTCTCTCTCTTTCATGATCACATGGGTCCCTTTTATATGATTCGTGAGATACTCTTTTCCATATCAATACATACTGTGATGGATTTGGCTCGTATTCAATTCTTGATCTATCAATTCTTGTTCAATTTTTTTTCTACACGTGATGTGTATATTTTCAAAATCCGATGACTATAGAAGTTTTTGAAATTCAAATCTATTTTAATCCCTTAAATGCTTCAAACTTTGTGAACCGATTAGGTTCACGTACGAGAACATGTCTCTAGTCTGTGAATTTATAATCTATTAAATGAAAAGAAAGACAATTGATTCTAAATCCACGGATCAAGGTCGTTCTCGTATATTCTCATAGTGAACCTAATCTGGTCTCTCAAACTTTCACAGCCATTGAATTTTAAAAATATACAAGTGTCACATGCACAAAGAGAATCAATAGACTAAAAATTACAGACAAGCTGAGGGATGATGCCGTGAGGGGGGATGGAAATCCCTCTCCTCTTATTTTGATATTGTTAAATGTTGGACATTCTTATACATTCACATGCCATAAGATTTTGGAGCTTTTGGTCCCTGTTCCTTTATGTCTACCTTTTCTTTTTCTTTTACTGATGTAGTTTAACTAGAATATTTACTGATCAGCACACTAACAGTAATGAGGATGTCAAATTTCCCCCTCTCCCTAGAAGTCCAATTACTTTCAATTGAGAACTCCACAAGTTGTACTTGGCAATTTGGGTAAGGCCCAAATCAAGCTAACTACCCAGAATTGATGATATTGAGTGCAGCGATATATCAAGGCCACTGTGAAGCCAATCTAAATGTGAGGGCTAATTAGAAGCTCCCCACATTCTTTTGAATAAAAAAAAAATATTAGATCGAGCTTTGCCACGGTGAATGGAAATTCCCACTGCCAGAAGTGAAGGAAAGAGTCGATCCTAACACCGGGTGACAACATTCCACCATCCTTGGTCCTTACTACTTGAGCTAGCTGGCATCTTCATGGTGAAAACAAGTAATCATGTTACAATTGTGATGGCTTAATATAGGGGTGTCAATTCCAAGTCCACACCGGTAGGCCCGTCAAGCCTGACACATTTATGGCCCGACCTAGATCGGCCCGATTAAGAAATGTGTCGATGAATAAGTAATACATGGTGCAGCCACCTAACCCAACGGGTGCCAGATCGGCCCGACACATTTACAAGCCCAATTTGAACCGACTCCTTTAAGCCCGACCTAGCCCAACCCCTTTTAATACTACTTGTATTTTTTTAATTTTTTTAATACTATTTTTATTTATTACTAAGGCTATGTGATAAATACAATTGAGATGGTGGTAATTGTTATATGAACATTTATATTTTTTAGGATAATTTACAACGCAACCCCTTGGAGAATGCCAATATTAGAGGGAGAGACACCCCGTTCTTTCATCAAATTAGACTCAGACCCCTGGCCCTCAGTCACTGTTAAGGAATATACCTTATATGTTGATGTCAGCTACTATATTTTATTTTAAATACCAAAATGCCCTTACTAAATGTGAAGTACCTAAAATAGCCATGTAATAACCCACTGCGTTTCTTCTCTGCAGGTGAAACCCCTCGCCATCCTCCCTTTCACGGTCTTCGCCATTGCCGGAATCAAAAGAAGAATGTTGGGACACACGTATAGATCGGCAATCTCCATGTCCCTAATCTTCTGGGATGCCTCAATAAAAGTTTCTCTCGACATAGTGCGACCTTATAAGCCCTTGTTGGAAGGGAACCCCTGCCTTCTCTGCGTTCCCAAGAACTGCAACCACAATGGAATCCGATACAACTATCACAACATCACAACTAATTTAGCTGTCCAACTTGACGGACTGGTTCTCTTCTTCCTCTGACCCTATATACAACACAGAAGCAAAGCCTCTCCACTAAAACCCTCTCCACCCTTAACTCCTCAAGCCCTGAACCCAAATTCTCCCTCTCTCCAATTAAATTTCGATCTCATCGAAGAAGCGAAGAAACCCATCTCTCTATCTTCATCTTTAATCATGGTAGAAGAACACCCAGACGAAAGCAAAGGAAGTAGTAGTTGCGGATGAGAATGAGAAAACAGCGATGGAGAGAGACACACCACCACCACCGGCGACAGAGGTGCTTTTCAAGCCAGCTGTCGTCAAAGAAGAAGCTGCTACTCCTACTGCTACTGAGGAGGGTGAGAAGGCGAAAGCCACTGAGGAAGAAACCGTAGTTCAAGTGGCTGCTTTTCAGGAGGAGAGCCCTCTTTTCTTTGACTGCACAACACACAAAAGAAGATTCACAGTTCAAGATTCCATGGGGCATTTTAGAGACATTTGGCATAGACTTGATCTTATCACTTTGATGCAACAAAAATAATGGAAGGATGCAATACCCTCTCCCATATGCAGATCAAGAACATTTTTATTTAGAAAATCATATGCTTGTGAAACCCACCAACTGACCAAAGATTTGGCTTTCACTTGCATGCTTTATAGGGGCTCTTTCTCCCCTTAAATCTATTGCGGCAGTTTAAGATATAACCAAAACCTCCATTGGAAGAATGAATAGATCAGAGGTTACTGTCGGTTTAAAGGTTTGTAATTTGATCACATTATTATGTTTTTTTATCTTGTAGCCCAATTGATGACAAGATGACTAATCGACCAATCTCTGTACCACCAATCGTCCCATTCCCCGTTTAGTCTGAAGCTTTTATCATAGCAATATCCTTAGAGATGATCGGAATCAGAACTAAGGTGAAGGAATCTTTGCAACCGGTCGCTGTAGAGGAGTAGGCGAAAACACCATGAATGAATCTTGGGTTAAAACATAAGCTTTAGTGAATAGGGAATGTATGACGGTCATTTTAACTCTTCATTTAATAGAGACTGATGGCAGGAGGTCCAAGTTTAATTTGGTGAAAGAGAAGGGGTGTCCCTCTAATATTGGCATCCTCCAGGCGTGGCGTTGTAAATTACCCTATTTTTTATGCATAGTTTAATCAATTTGAACTTACTAAACTTGGGTTATATAGATAGATTAATTGATTTAATAAGTTTTGTGGGTTAAAGATCGAGTACCTTAGTAATTTAGTTATTTTGCCCGTCTTTGCCTTAATAACTATGGAATATTTTTCTTTGTTATGCCCATATTTGCCTCATTTTATTAGTATTCATCTTCAAGCACATTTAAAATACCAATTTTAAAGAGGACCCGTTTAAAGTCTACTTAAAGTTAAATAGGTCTATAGCCCGGTTAAGACCTGGTTAAGACTCGTTTATGGTAGTTTGATTAAAGCCTGAGACCAATTGACCCGATTATTAATCGTACCATGCCCGTGCTAACTAAGCCCGTTTAGCTAAATGGGCATTCACGGTGCAGCCCTAGAAATTGGTCGAGCCCGACTAGGCCTAACTGAGACCGGCTCGGCCTGATCGCTTGACACCCCTAGCTTAATGTTTTGATTTATTTATTTTTTATTTATTTTGATAAGATTTGTTTTGATTTAGTTGTTGGCTCTAAATGGAAAATTCATTGACTTAGCTAAAGGTTTCTAAAACTTTAACTAATAGGGACTTTCCATTGTAAAGGATATAAGATATCGACTAATTAAAACAAGGAGAGTGAGACAAGAAAAATCGTTCTCTCTCTCTCTCTCTCTCTCTCTCTCTCTCTCTCTCTCTCTCTCTCTCTCTCTCTCTCTGTGTGAGTGATTTCTTTTTTGGTAAAACTCTCTTTGAGTGATTGAGTGTAGTGGTTAGTGTTTTATGACAACATCGACAAGCGTAGAAGAGCCTGAATCAAAGGAAACATAAAGTTGTACATGTGAGAAGCATTTACTGTGAAAGAGCTAAGATCACATGGAGGCTCTGCACTTGTAGAGTTTCAGATAATGATCGAAATTGTCTCATTAATTATTTGTGAATGATCCACTCTACTGGTAGGATGATCCTTTCCGCATTGTCCAACTTTCATCATTGTAGAAAGAGATTTTTTTTTCTTTAGAAAAATATATGAAACTATTATAAAATATGGGAAAAGGTTCTCTGAGCCACCACATGATAGCATGCTAACACCTCTCTCTCTCTCTCTCTCTCTCTCTCTCTCTCTCTCTCACACACACACACACACATAAATGACATCGTTACCAACTTATTTACAAAATCATCCCATCACATCTCATTAGTGTGCTTCTCTATGACCATTGCTCAAAGAATCTTCTCCCATAAATATTTAAGGTTGTCTAGAGGATAATTAGTCCATGACTGGTCAGCAGATGCTAACCCAATCACACTGATAGGCATAGTTTAACTAGAAGTGGTTGAGTTAACTGTTAGAAGATTAATTATAGTCGAGTTAATCATTAGGAAATCAACCAGCTTAGCAGCAGATAGGAGGTTCAAACTTGAAACCGAACATGAGCTTTTTGCACACCATAGCTCACCGTAATTATTGTTAACCATTCATTTTTTTTGGGGGGGGGGGGGGATATGGGCGCTAAATATTCAATCACTTATGAGGATCGAATAGACATTTCATTATTCTTCATTTAAGACCTCTCTCTCTCTCTCTCTCTCTCTCTCTCAATTCCCACAGAATACCGTTCAACACGATCAAACAAACATTTCAAAACCAGAGTGGAGTAAGAGTAGCAACCCAAAGCTGAACGGAGTAATCACATCTCTCCTAGCCCCCTCTTTCTGTGTGTGTCCGTGTTAAAGACGTCTGCCGATCGATGGAAGAGCTTTTACGAAGACGAAGATCGACCAGAGAAGCCTCGGAGATATGGACTTGCAGAGATGACAGCCCCCAATTACACTATTTTGACCCAAAACGTTCTTCAGGTCTGCTATTCTTTACTCCACTAACATTCCTTTCTTTGATTTGTACATTTTATTTCTTCCATTTACGATTTCTCTGGATTTTTTTCCGAATTTTGGATTGCTTCTTCATTCTCTTCCTTTTTCTTGGCCGTGCTTAGATTCTTTTGTTGATTCGGTGATTACTGTGTTTGTATTGAAGCGTCTGAAACTGAACTCAGCTGCCAAATGTTTCTCCTCAGAGGATTATGGACATTTCTTGTGGCAATATTTTGTCACGAACAGCTCAACTTGTGTTGGTTTTATTCGATTTCGTTTTTTTTTTTTCCTCTGCGGATAATTGCGAAAGTGTTACATCCGTTAGAGAAGTTGAGATTATTGGCTCTGTGTTCTTACAACTTAAATTTTCAATTGATAAGTATATAGGACATTGGGACCTCCCAGAGAAAGGTAAATTGTTTTGGTCAATTTTAGAAGGAAAATGCCTGAAATTTAAAGGCTATCTGAATAGTAGGAACTGAATTTCTTTTCTTGAGCGGATTAGAGGATTAGGGCTATGCAATGAGTTTGTGTTTTTGTGAGAAGCTATTGGAAGTTGGAACAAGTTCAGAATAGGGATGTGAAGAAGTGTGGGTAGAAGGGACTGTGATTTTTAAAGCTCTAGATATTATGAAGAAAAGTTGAAGGGGGAAAAAAAATTCAAAGTGAATGCTTTTTGAGGAGGTATTAGTTAATATTTCTAATCTTATTTTCATGATGAGTACTGGGATTATAATGTATGATTAGGTAACTGCACTGTGATTTCTAGTATTGCTTTTTAATATTTAGACTGAGATATGGTTTGTTGAGTTGTAGAAAAACATGACCAAGGTCCCCTTTTTTTTTTTTTTGGTGGTTAATTAAACTGAGATAGCTTCGATATCTAACAAAACTATTCAATTGTAAGCATTGACTGAGAATTTACTAATACAACACATTTCCTCTCAAAGAGTGTAATGAGTGAGAAATTTATCCATTGTATTCATTGTTTTGATATATTTCTCACAGCGTGCAGCATTGAAGCTGCTCACATGGCAACCTCTTTGTTTTCTTCCCTAAAAAACTTTAATGCTACCTCGAAAAATCTGTATTCCTGCTCTCCCTTTGCCTCAATCTTCAGTTCAAGTTCTCCCATTCACAATCACCAACTTTCTTCTCTGGAGGTGCCAGGTAATTGGTAATATTGATGGTCCCCTGTCTGCCCAAGTTCCTTCTGTGGAATCTTCATGTTCTAGCAACCTCTCTATACCAGATGATCAAGCCACCCTGACCCCTTCACTCAACCGTGTCTATATCGCTTGGTGAAGCAAGATTAGTTGCCTTAGTTATCATCTTCGTTTAGTTTCTTCTCAAAGACCTGAAACTTTTCGTTTTGGTCACCAAAATAAAGCAACCTCTTCACTAAAATTTTTCTTGCTTAAAAATTCAGGGTTTTCAGCTTTTTTGGGTCCATTTTGGCCTATTTCGGATTTCACACCTGAAAGCGAAACACAGAAGAACAGTCCATTTGGAATCTTTATTAAAAAACTCAAATCAATGATAATTTTCTTTAAATATTTTAACAAAAAGTTTTAGGTTAAACCTGGTTCCTCATTCAGTTGCCTGTAATATGAAAAAGATCCTATTTTAGCTCATATTTACTAAAACTCCTTCAAAGAAACCTCTTCTTAAGTAAGTACTTACGTGTCAAAAGATCTGTACCACGGTATATAGATAACATTTTAGGGAACGATATTTTTTGAATATCTTTTATCATGACTGGAAAATTTCATCGAAATGTGGAAATATTTAAAATTTCCATTTTTGGGACCAACCTGAAACAGCCATCATAATGAAATTTATATCTAAGTCTGTTATTATCTCAAATCATCAGTTAGACCACTTCCTTTACTCTATGGATGTCTCTTGCCTATTGTTTTTGCTTCTCAGTTGAGGGAACGGCTGATGCAACTGAGGTTGCATTTATAAATGACCAGGGGAAAGTGGTATCCATCACACATTACCTTAAAAAACATTGGGAGTTTCCGTTAATCTTCTGGCTGCTGAATAACCAATTTCTAATCTGGACCTTTTGCTTTAAATTCTGGCCAGATTTGTCTCAGAATGGTTAGTTTGTGTATGTTAACATTCAGTCAGATCTCGCACGATTGATGATTTGCTGAGTCTACCACTGAGCCACCGGCTCTACTTGAACACAACTTCGGAATCTGCCCTCTTTTTCTTCTGATGACATTGCCTCAATAATGGCACTCAGAATCTAAATGTTGTTTTCACAGGAATAACTTCAGAAGGTTCTCTTTGAACGTAATTCCTCTATAAAGTTTTGAAATTTATCTGCTTTTAAAATCAAATGGTCTTGTAAGTTTATCTTCCTTCCAATATAAATGTAATTACAAGCCATGACCAAGGCTGCAATTAAGGAGGATACCATGTAGCCTGGCTCCTGCCCATCTTGCACTTAGTATGTAATTTTGTTCATAATTAACAAAACAATTTTGCACTCAACTAATAGCCATGGTCACCTGTCCTTTAATTGGTTCTGTTGCTGATTGGAATTATGATTTGGGCTCTGCCAACCAATCAAGTATGGAACTTAGGAATCTTGAAGTATTATTGGGCCCTGATTTGATACAGGTTGGCAATGGGCCAATGGGGCAGTTTTTGATCTCCATAGTGTTGGTATTTCTCATGATCTACTTTCAATCCAATAGGTTTTGAAGGATGTTATTGCATGTTCTAAATTTTTGAAGAATCTTCGTAGTGGTTTAAAGTTCACTGCTGATAATTATGCGGCTTTTGAATATGTTCTAAATTTTTTAAGAATCTTCTTAGTGTTGTAAAGTACAAAGCTGATAAATGATGTGGTCTTTGAATATCTTATTCATTCTTTCATTGTCGATAAGCAAGGTCCTACTTGAAGGGAAAATTGATCATGGGTTTTAAAGGTTGATCTGGTCTGCCTCAAGTCAATAAGGATGCCAGATTATGCTTTTCTTGATGAACATGCTCTCATTCGTTTTTGTTGTCAAACATTTTCTCATTGATATATTGCATGAAAGTTTTAGACACCCTTAGTTGAGCTTCTGCTGAAGATATTCCTTTAAATAAATTAAATTGCAAGGTTGAGGGATGGAAAGGCCACATTTTATTTCTCGTTAACTTTTGAAAGCGACAAGTTACTGTTTTATTTGTACTCATAGAATGGACATAACTATGTTAGTACTAGTCGATTTAGTTTACAGTGATGATACCGTTATCATCAAAAGCAACAATATTTCCATCGCTGAGCCAATTTTTATCCAGATGGTGAATTTTGCTCAAGAATGAGGGCCCATCACTCTTCTTTCTTGCTGCATCAAACAGCTAAATTTTTCTTGCTTAGTGAGAGTGTATCATTTACCTATTTATCTGCACTAAAATGAACTGTTTAAAGCCTTACTCAGTACCTGTTTCTCTAACTTCCATATACTCTGGTAAACACTTCCTGATTTTACTCTGCATTGTTTCATGGTTGGTATATTACATTACCTCACTTACTTAACCTTAGGTTCAGTATATTATTAATGTAGTATGCTAATTTACGCATCAAACTTCAACTAAACCTGAACGGTTATTAAAAGAACACTCCGTATTTGAAACATGCCCATCAGCTGTGGTCTTCTGTGTACCCAACTCATTGGCATTATGAAGGTGCCAGCTAACACAACTGGCAAAGTCTTGGGCTTGTTATAGCCAGGATCTGGGCAGGACTTGGGATTAAATCCTGCTTTGACCCCTCCCCAACAAGCCCCCAATACTCCAAGTGGTTTATAATTAAATTCATGACCCCAAAAAAAAAAAAAAAAAATACATTGGCGTTATAGGTGAGCTGTATGAGTAAGTTTCCTAATCTACCCAACCAAAAAATAAAAAACAGTTAGTTGCCCTGATGGTTGGAGGTCCTCAGTGGTTAATGCATCTTCCTTGGACCTAAAATAATACCATGGAGCTCTTAGAAGCAAACTGATGGGGCTTTCTCCAATGATGAATGGGAGCATCAAGATTTTCACTGTTCCCATACTGAATTGACTCTGCTTTAGCATCAACCATTGTCTCGTTTTTCACTCTGCCAGATTTATGTTCTGATCACATCATAGCTTTACCTATCTTCCCACATGCCTTGTCTTCTATGAAAGGATTAGATGCCTAGGAGTTGATTTCCAATTTGTAAGAGAAAAGTTAGCTCTCAAGGATCTGGAAATCCATTTTGTTTACAATACATACGAGATAGGAGAGGTTATGATAAATGGAATTTATGTTCTATGGTTCAATTTTCTGTATTTAGAGTTTATGGAGATATCCCTCCCTTATATGCTTACTGATGCATGCAAGAGATAATGACGATCAAGTTGATGAACAAATATTTTAAGCCGAGGAGATACTTGGATGTTGAAAGTGATGGGTACCAAGAGACTAGCTGTAATTAATATTGCTGACATTACATTCGATAGGAGTAGGGAAATCCTGTGGTTGGTTAGGTTAAATAAAATGTAATTGGTCCTTGACAATAGGAACATGGATGCAAATACTATGAACCACCACTTCAGGTTTTGGAATCTGGTGGTCCTGCAGATTACAATTTACAAGGGTTTTGGTTTTTGATATCTCACTACTAACCATATCCATGGTTCCAATGTTCTATGATCATATCAGCTCTGATACTTTTTCCTATTAATTTTATTACTTTTTTAATGCATTGAGGGATCTTTTCGAGTCTAGAGGATAGTTTGTGGATGGTTTGAAGTTCTCGGGGGGGGGGGTGTTCTCATAGTCTGATGCCAAAGCATTTTATCAAAGAAGTAACTGACATGGCCCACAGACATGATGTCTATGTCAGTACAGGGGACTGGGCTGAACATTTGCTTCACAAAAGGACCCTATGCTTTTAAGCAACATCTGGAGGAGGTTTGTTGAGATTAAAATTTTATCTTCATTATTAATTTTTCTTTAATATTTTATTTTTATTCATCTTCACAGGAATTAAGAATCTAGGATTTGCCACAATTGAGCTGAACATTGGGTCACTTAAAGTCCCAGAAGATACTCTGCTGAGATTTGTACACATGATAAAGAGTGGTCGCTTGAGAGCCAAGCCTCAGTTCTCTGTGAAGGTCAAACGAGTCTGACAATCCAAGTATCGGGGATAGAGCATTTGGGACATATGTAGCTCCAGTGCCCCAAACATCTGGTATTAGAAAACTTTACAGGTTTAAAACCTTACGTTGCACACATAAATAAGTGTACAATCTAGTGCTATCATGAATTCAAAAACTGATTTAAAATACATTTCCAGTATGTGTTGGCAAGAGTAAAAATTGATTTTAATTTATGAGTATATGATATGCAAAGACTGGAAGGATCAGCTAACCCTATTATGATCAACTGTTCATTTTTTTATTTATTTTTTATTTATTTTTTGAGTTGGTTGAAATGATCAATTGTTCTTGGATGCCAAAATATTGACAGTAGTAATCCATAAGGAGTGAAATCTGGAGATTATGAAACCATTTACGAAAAGTGATTTTTTGGTCTAATTAATGGGTACATGGGAACCACTTTCTACTTTGTCAACGCCAGTAGTTTTATGGTTGAGGCTTAGAAGGCTGTTATCATTTTGATTCTTGTTTAGTACTCGGGACTATTCCAAGTTTCTCCAATCCTATGTTGAGTGTTAACAATGAGGACTAGCCGTATTATGTTATTCTGATTCCAAGACCTTGAGGATGCTATTCAAATCAAACATTAAATATTTTTTGCATTCTACTTGGTTTTGAGAGGTGTCTCTGTGCTAGTAGAAAATTTTATACTGGTCTTGTTGCTCCCTTCTTCCCCAGAAATTGTTGAAGATGTAGACTTGTTGATAAGAAGGGCCGAGAGATGTTTGGAAGCTGGAGCAGACATTGTCATGATAGATGCAGATGATGTGTAAATATTGATTCTCTGCATGCTGACATTGTTGCAACGATCATAGGTGAGCACCTAGGACTTGAGAAGTCCATGTTTGAATCATCAAACCCCAAAACCTCCAGAGTGATTTATTAAATATTATGGACCAAGAGTACTGTCTTCACTTTTTCAAGCTTTTATTTTCTTTAGATATTCTTTGGGATGCCTTGGTTCTGAAATATTTACAAAATGAGAATTATCTTTGTTGTGGTATGCATTTTCATGTAAATCTATTTGTGGATCATTCTCAGGTAATGGATTTGGCATGTCTTCGTGGTCGAAGCTTGGGTTAAAAACACATTTCTGTTCTTGATTCTTCATATCTTCTCTTCTGAAATGGCATTGTATCTATATGTATCTGTTTAATCCAGAACTGGCTGAGGATCACAGGAGTGGATTTATTTCTATTATGTGCATGTTTGGAGGAAAAGTAGGTACAGTGAGGACAGAAAAAGAGGGGGCAGTTATATCACATGTTCAGGGGCTGGGTCTAGGTAGAAGAGTAGCTCGGCAGTAGAGTTATCATACACCACATGTTTAATATCGTTCTTCCTAGCCCATTTGGGTAGATGATGTGTTATAATAACAAAACATCTGGTTAATTTAAAATCTTGCCCCACTTTAAGAATCCTTGATGTCTATGAGATAAGGAAACACTTCCCATGGCCATTCTTTCATTCCCTGTTGCATCATGTACATTAGACCCTCCGCATCAATCCAAATGTTGGCGTTGTCCAATTTTAATCGTCTCGCCTGGACAAGTCATTCAAGAACCCTTCTGATTTCTGAGTCCGCAAAGCTCCCGAATGATTGTGCAGTTGGGAGCATGGATTTAGTTCTCGGTATTGGTGTTGGTACTGTATCGGTCTCTGATGATACTGATATAATATCAATCTGAATTGGATTGGATCATTGTATATCGGTCATTTTTGCCCTTGTTTTTTGAAAAAAAAAAAAGTATTTTTTTTTTTTTACTGCTTTACCCTTGAAATGAAATGGGTAAAGGATTGGTCAGGTATCGGATATTGGTTTAAGCCGATATTGATATGATATGAACAATACTGCCTGTTAGTGCACGATCCCAATTTGCTTGGACCTGCACAACAGAGATTAGTTGCTGGCCTGGAGGAGGCTATGGGACTAGGCTCGGATGTTCAATTTAGACATTAGGGTAATCATCTTAGTGAGGATATTCAGACGATTGAGAGTGTTACCTGCGTTGGGGAGTGAGTCCTCCTTATAAAGAAAGTTAGGGTCCTTACTTCATTGGTCCATCTTACTTAAAGCATCTCCACGTGTCCCTTGTAAGATCAGATCAACCTGGGGCTGCCAACTTGGCATCAGATCTTAACGGCTAACCTCAACCCAAGTTAATCCTTCTTTAACAATCTACCTGAGCATGGTTAGGCGCTCCAATGGCTAACTCGACCAGGGACGATAATGGTTAACTTGCTTGATGGTCAAGTAAACCTTACCATGGTCTTGTTGACCTGAAGTTAAGAAACCGTCTAACTATGGTTAGCCATTATGAGGGATCATTAATCCATGGGGTATGAGGGGTCCTTGGGAGTACTTGAGGCACTCAGGCCTCCACGACCGTTGTTTGACTCATGAGGGTGATGTGTCGCATGTTCGACCTTGTGACCAGCGGCTGGTCTGTGTGCTCGGTGTGACATGCATGACCATATGGCTAGCGGCTGGTCCATGTGCTCGGCATGACATGCACGACCATATGGCTAGTGGTTGGTCCATGTGCTCGGCTTATATATATGGTATATCACTGCCGATACTGATACTTGAACTTGGAAATGCTTATGAGTGAAGGGTTCACTTTCAACGGAATCACTCATTGCTTTCACCGTTTTCCTTTTGAAGGAGGTGAGTTAGGAGTTCTCCTCAATGATCATTTCATACATTACGGTGCGTTCTCCAGGCACATTCAGCAAAGATGGACCAGATCTGTCAAACAAGTATAGAGAGAATTTCCGAAGGGTTACAATTTGTGCTGCCTCCTCCTCTGCCTCATTTTGGAAGAGTTTTCTTTTCTGAGAGAGGATTCTGGAAGAGATTCAATGGGGATGTTTTGGGCATAGTAGAAGTTAGAGATTCAGACATCTGAGGTGAAACTGAGGAAATTCAATGGTACAGCCTCATAAGAACTACCATTTGATCCATTTTGATGGAAAGAAATTTAGGGGTGAGTGTCCATGGGAATCTAATCCTAATGGACTATGATCCACAGGAGTTGGAAGGAAAAGGTTGCCAACAAATGTTGATTTAAGTTATAATCTGTTTCGATTTTTCCTGGTTTTAGTTTTTTATTTTATTTTGTAAAAGAATGTACCCAGTGCATGAGGATTCCACCATACTATGGGGTCCGGGGAGGGGGTCATAACGTAAGTAGACTTAACCTTGTTTTAGACTGTTTTCCAAATCGAGCACGCAACCATTGAGTTGCATTGAAGCAATCTTACCATTGAGTGGAGGAATTTTTTTTTTTGGCCCGGGGTGGTGTAGAAAGGACTTTTGCCTTTTCAATGTTGGTGGCCTTGGCAAGGTTTGAGAAGATGGAATAGGATAAGGTTGTTAATCGATTCGGTTCTGGTGTAAACAGTTCAATTTAATTCCATATAATATTTTTTAGATGAAACCAAAATCGAATCATTTAATCAACGGTTTCGGTTTAAACAGTTTTCTTATATTTGCTAATTTTTTATCCAAACGAATTCTTTACCTTTAAAATTTTGAATGAAATGGATGTGTAAAGTTTAACATTGAATTGAATTATTTATTGTTATATGCATTTTTCAATAGTTGTTTATTGTAAACTTAATTTTTTATTGATATATATATATATATATTTTTTTTTTTCTTTGTGGAATATAAACTTAACATTGAATGACCTAAACTTACTAAGTATATGTTAATCGGTTTAACGGTTTACTAGTGGTTTCAATTTTATAACCAAAACCGAATCACGGTTTCAATTTCAAAATCAAAACTAAACCATTTATTAAACGGTTTCATGGTTTCATTGTAAATAACTTGGTTCTATTTTGGTAAACAATTTTAATTTCAAATTCACATCCTTAGAATAGGGGTTGGGATCGGTCAAGGCCAACACTGATCTGCTACCAATTTGGATTGGTCCCGATTTGATAGAAATACCTCAGGATTCAGGTCAAAACTCATTTATTTTCTTATTGTTTTAGCCTTTGTCAATACCAATCCACCGATATAATCTTGGTCAAGAATCAGGATTAGTCAAGGTAGACATCAATAAGATCTATTCGATTCAGGCCAATCCAATCCAATTTCTTTTTTTTTTTTGGGTGAAGAATCCAATCCAATTTCTCAAACCATGATACTTGGTTTAGGCCCTATAGATTTTTTTATTTTTAATTTTTTAAATGAATGTTAGTTTTATCCATAAGAAAGCGAAGGAAAAGTGAAAAACAAGAAACGCCTTGAATGGCTTATCCTGGATTTGGTTAGATTATCTTTCAATCTAATCTCTTCAGAGAGATCAAAAATTATACCCACAACCCAAAAAGACAAATGGAAGTGCACTCTACACATGAATGGCTTATTTTCCACAAAGGCCACCCTCACAAACCAATCAATGCTTTCAAGGGAAACTAGTGGAAAACACTATGGAAATTAGTAACTCATCCAAAATTCAAGACCTTCCTATGGCGACTTTCTCACTAGGCCATTTTAGTGGGGTGTCTCCTAGGAAGATGGATAAATATAAATACTTCATGTGCTTTCTGTAGCCAACATGAAGAAACAATAAAACCACCTTTTCTTTACGTGAGACTTCTCGTCGCACATTTGGGCAGCAGGACCACTAGGTGTGCATTTTCAACACCTAAATTTCTCCATATTTGAAGAGTAGGTTAATTTCTTCCTCAATAATAAAAGCTTTACCGATTCCCAACTTAGATGGATTTTCAACATTTTTTCTATCATCCTATATTTTATATGGAAACATAGAAATGATATAATTGCTTCTACAATAAATCCCAACCCCCACCCTGTAGTAAAAAATATAAATAATTGGATTGCTTATCTTCATTTATATTCTAAATGTTTTAATGATTTGAATTCCCTTCCTACAGATGGTTTAGCAAGCCTGATTTTAGGATGTCATACCCAATTTTGGTTTGTGCTAATGCTACTAATGTTTTAAATTCAGCTTCAGGGTGGTCATACGGATTCTTTACCCAAGGTAAGATTAGGGTCATCAAATCTAGTACTTCTACAGTTAACCAGAAAAAAATACTCGAAGCAAAAGAAATACTAGCAGGGCTGAAGGTAGCAGCAGATAAAGATTGAGAAGTGAAAGAAGTATGGTTCTTAGAACAAAAGCTCTTGAAGCTTCTCTCACAGCCAGATAGAGGAACCTGGCCACTACTTCACCTTGCTACTTTGTTGGAAATTAGAAAGCTATCAAAAGACATAACTTTTTATTGTAAAAATATAAGTACCTGTCAAGCCATGCACCAACTAGTATCCATAGTTAACTCAGGAAGTATATCCTCTAGTGCTTGTACCTAATCATACTGAAAGTATATGTATTTTGTGTGTTTTCTTTTTCTCTAAAAAAAAATTCATGGTTATTCCTAATTTATATGTACAGGCAGGAAGAGGTTTATTGCATTTATTTCATGGCAATCCCAAAGTACAAAGTGATGTCAATTTTATTTGAACCATCATCCTCTCTCACTTCCCCTACCCTTTTTTTTTTTCTTGAATGAAAATAAAAACTTCATTAATTAAAGAAGATAAGATAGAACATCAATGTGAGAGTTTTTTCTTGCTAGAAGATCAGATAATATTCATTAATATCTGAGTTAACAGTGTTAATGTAGAGCCTAATGCCTATTGGTCATAGCCCTTTTGGCTAAGCTATTCATAATGATGACTAGATCGTTGTTGGGACTGAAACAAAAATTGGTTTTAAACAAAACATTATGGACTTCCCCTATCCTTTTGGACCATACTCCTCTCTCTCTCTCTCTCTCTCTTCCAAGTTTTGGCCCACACTTCCCTTCTTGTTTCCAACCAACTTTGAAACTTTTGTTCAGATCTTGACACCTTCATTTGATTGTCTCATTGTATAATCTAAAATGTCGACTATCAGGTATTGCTGGATTGGGTTTAGTATCTTGAATAATAGTCCATATAAGATGGTTTTGCGCTTAAAATTATGAGATTTCTGCATTTTTTAACAATTTTACCCTTTATCTATACCATGTCAGTGACACATATTGTATCGGTTATGATGTTCATTGAGACCAATACCTTAAAGGCTTAAATCATTGCCCCTTGTCCTATTCTCAAAAGAATTCAATGTAGTAATTTTATAAGGGTAAATATGTCATTTCACGTAGGAATTGTATTATGTTGCATTAAAATTTTTTATTTTTTTAAATTTTCTTTTCACTACTACATTAAGTATTACACTAAATAATTTTTAAGAATAAAGTAGGGGACAAAAAAAAAATTACTAATTATTTAAACCTTATGAGTCAATAAGAAAATATTTTTTTCTTTATTCCAATTTTTAGTATTCTAGCCATTTCTAGTTAGAATCAGTAGAGGAATTGGAAGGAATATATACTAGAATTCACAAACCTTTTGAAGCCTGATTTGACATGATGCCTGATTCAATTTCACGGGGTGACTTCTATTTCTGAAACTTTTTGGTCTTATTTCAATGAAACCAATGAAATGAACCAGAAATTCTAAAATAATTGAAAAAATTGTTTCAATTTTGAAATTGAAATTAATTTCACACTTTCTCTTTAATAAGCACATGGTTAATTTGATGGAAAAAAACAATAATTTCATGTAAAAAATAAGGGGCCACCTTAATAACATTTTTGTTTCTTTATTTTTCTATCTTTGGAACGAAAAAAATAATATAAATCCATTTATTAACAGAAGTTCATTTTTTTGTTCTTGGGAACAAACTGGAAAAAAAAAAATTGTTGTGAAAATAAAAAAAGCTACAATTTGAATCTTCTCTATCCCATAAACAAAAAGGACAATTAGGGGGTTGCACTTTAATGAACACATGATTAATTTGATAGACAAAGTAATTTTATGTAAAAAATAAAACACCTTCAATGCAATTTCATCCACCACTACCTCCTATGCTAAAATTTTGAATATTGAATGAAACTTTTGTAAATTTATATAAGTTCTTTACATAGAAATTAATATGTTCTTAACAAATGTATTTCTATTTCTCTTTTAGCACAGAATAGAAATTACTACACATTATCAAATCTATTTTTTTTCCCAAAAATATGCCTAAAAATAGAAATACAAAAAGTTATTTATTTTTACATACAAACATAGCTCAGCAAAACAAGTTTTATCATGTGGGCCCTACATTCTTCTTCTCCTTATGGTCTCACACTCTCAACACCACCCCGTCGCCACCACAACCACCTCCCTAGCACCACCACCACACCTTCCACAGCCTCGCCCCCACCTCCGCCTCCACCCCTACCTTCATCTCTCTCCCAAATAAATATAGTGAATCTATTTTTAGAATACCTAATGGATTTTTATTCTTGAAATATTTTAAAATGATATAACCTAATCAATTTCAACTTCAAAATTTCTTTATCAAAAAACTATTCATTGACCATTCATGAAATCAATCCAAAATTAAAATCGAAATCAATCAAATCTGACTTTGTGGAAGTGTCCATGCTTTGACTGGGAAAATCATACATCATCGACAGCCTTCAATGAACATGGGGGGGTATTTTTATTTATTTTAAGGCAAGTCAATGCTATTACTGCTTTTATGGATTTAGTTGAGTTATTAAGAAACTCTAGAATGTCAGCCCTCATTAACTCAACGCAATACTCAGTGACAGACCACTCTATTCGTATAAAACAAAAACAGTCCATTCCATGCCTCTTTCAACCTTTTTAAAACTTCCAGGAGAGGTCCCCTGTGAGCTCGTTGTCCAAGCTAATAATCTCTTCTTTCTTTCACACTTCCACTTGTCTGTGTAGTTTGGGTTTCATTAGTTCTCTTTTCCAGTTTTCTCTCCATGAAGCCCATTAGGGGAAGTCTTGTTTTTTGTTTTGCTTTTCATTATTAAACGTATCTTTAAAAATATCCACTTATTTACTTGATATATTTTTTTTCTCTAGGACATGCCATATTAATTCTCTAGGTACTCTGTCTTAAGCTTTTTTTAGGTCAATAAAGACAATATGGACGCCCTTCTTTATAGGTTTGTAAGTTTACATGAGTCTTCTAAACAGATAGATAGTTTCTGTTGATGATCTCCCTGACATAAAACCAAATTTATTACCCAAGATAGAATTTTCTCTTCTCAAGTGGACTTCAATAACCTTCTCCCAAAGCTTTATAGTGTGGCTTATAGTTTTATGTCACTCTAGTTATTGCAATCCTGAATATCTCTTTTATTTTTGTAGATGGGAACTACAAAGTTTTTCTTCCACTTAACTGGCAACTTTCTTGTACTCAGAATCTTGTTAAAAATGTTGGTTAACCATGATATCTCACCAGGGCCTAAACTCTTCTAGACTTCTATTAGGACTCCGTCTGGCCTAAAGTTTTTTATGAATTTATCTTTCTTAATACATCTTTAACCTTAGCCACTTCAATCTTTCTCATATATCTATTGCATGTGGTATCTTTGTGAAGAATGCACTCTTCTTGTCTAAATCCACTCGAGATGTTTTCATTTAATAACTTGTAAAAATAATCACCATATCTCTTCATAATGTTTTCATTCTTTATTAGTACTCTATCATCTTCATCTTTGATACACTTGACATTCTCAAGATCTCTACTCCTCATTTATCTCATTTTAACAATCTCATTTATAGCTTTTTTCTCCAGCTTTAGTGTTCGTGTTAATATATAGGTCATTATATTTCTTCAACCTTGTTTTCCCCATAATTTTTCTAGCTTCGTTTTTAGCAGCACAGTATCTCTTTTTATTATTTACTTCTTTGGTCATTTGCCAAGTCGTAAAATAATCTTTCTTAAATTTGATGGCAGTCTGGACCACATCACGCCAATACCAAGTCTTTTGATGTGCTCGACAAGTACCTTTTGATTCCCCTAGGGTCTCATTAATGACCTTCTTAATACATCTTGGCATCTCGGTCTACATCGCATTGGAGTCACCTTCACTATCATGGTTTTAGGCATAACATCCAATCAGGTATTGTCATCCTCAAAATTGTTACGGTATCAGATCATCCGTATTGAATATAAATACCCTTGCTTTACATTAAAAAAATGATTTTTGACTTTTTTTAGTCTTGATCCATACCGTTCAATTGATACGATATCGACTAGGTATCAAGATTGAATACTTGCCAAACATATGGATTGCCCGATGCGAAGGATATGATGCAAATAATTAGAACCATGCTCACTGTCCCATTTTTCTTATTTGATCACTTTATCAATAAAAGCATCTAGAATTTCTTTATTTTTCTATACCACCTAATTATAAGGTGATCTGATACCAATACATAGGGATCGAAATCCTCTGTTGTTCTCTAATCTAGTAATTCTTTGCTTTTCCACCTGCATAGCATGGCATGTGGTGCTGCTGAGGTGGACGGCTCAGATTTAAAGAGAGATAACAACCCTCCAAAATGGATCCGGATCTCATATTACCCGACCCAGTAGACCTCTCCTTCATCAGATCCAGAAATCCCCATATGAAAGCCCCAATTTGAAACGCAATTCATTCGAACTTCTTCTCTCGCTGAGAACCTCTCGACATGAATATGAAATCGAAGCTCCTGAATCTGTGTTAGGGTTTGAATCGATCCTCTGTTACCTCTCTCTCTCTCTCTCTCTCTCTAAAATCGACTCTCAGGTGGGGGATGAAGCTGTAATCGCTTGCCCTTGTGTTTAGGGTTTAGTCTTCTCCCTCAAATCGACTCTCAGGTTGTGAATGAAGATGTAATCGGGGCTCGAGTGTTCTAGGTTACCTCTTTTTCTCTCTGAATCGACCCATCGAATCATCTATACATATAGAAATTAGCAGTTTTAAGGCAGAAATCAAATTTCAAGCCAACTCCTAAGACATGGATTGTAAGCTTCTCTATTAGTAATATTATTAGATTTAAATTTTGAAGCTTAAACCACCACAACACAGCTTGGATTGCGAACAAAGTATTTGTAAGCGGCAGCTTTCTTCCTCCGAGAAGAAGTGTTATCGATGGGGAGCACCATTTTCTCAGATTCGTTGGGTGTGCAAGAACAGTGAACTGGTGTTCTTCTGTTGCTACAATCTTCTTGGGCTTCTGGATGGTGATGGTGATCGTGTAGCTTCCTTCTTCGCTTGGAACAAATTCTGCATTGTACTCCAATTCCCATCCGCCAACCACAATCTCCCAGGTCATGGTCGAAGTGTCGCACTACCCTACCAAGTCAAAAATTATCAAAGAAGATGGCTTTGTATCGGGCGGGATAAGGGGTTTGAAGAAGGAACGGACATGTGGATCGGGTTGTATGGGATCCAGATTCGATCTTGTCTCTCTGAATCTGGGCCGTCCATGTCCCTCTCTATAGGTAAAAAAACAAAGAATAGATAATAACAGAAGATCTGGATCCAATGGTTAGAACTAGGCTCCTGTTCCATTTTTCTTGTTTGATCACTTTATCAGTAAAAGCATCTAGGACATCTTCTTTTAATCTTCAACCTATCTAATGAATCTATGAATATATTACAAATCCAAAACCACCACTCTATGGAGCCTCTCCCATATTGGAAAAGCCAGAGCTTGAGAGCCCAAAAGAAACAGTAAATAACTAGTATACTCAACTATACTATGATATGGTCACCTTTGTCTCAAATCTCAATGTTAAATATCGGAACCACATGACCGCGCGTCTGGACGGTCGTACTAAAATAGTAAAATCCAGTCGGTTACTCATTTAATGCTTTTTAATGACTTTTGAAAGAGAATTAATAATGATGTGATTAGTATAAAAATCACAGTTTTAAATATGATCAATATATCACGGAAGAGCCCTGGTTCACAAGTGTACAGTTGAAGGTATAGAACCGATGGATTGGTAATTTGGTAGACAAGTGGCAAATTTTGATTGTACAATACACATCCTCTTCGCCTTGTTTTATTTGAAAAAGCCATGTCGCTTGCTTCTGTGTGTAGTGCCAAAAGTCATTAATAAGCCATTCTGGAGTTCTTAAGATTTTGTTAAGATTTGTTTACGATTCAAATTTACAAAATCAAAATCCAAAAAGATGGCAATGGCATTAATGTCTGCGATTTTCTGACTACAATTCAATGCTATTCTAAAATTGCTCATAACACTCTCTCTCTCTCTCTCTCTCTCTCTCTCTCTCTCGGAAAATAATCATCTGTTTTTCTTATCTCTGTTTTTCCTTGTTTTGCTACCTACAGAACGCGACACGTGGACAACTTTAAGACCAACGCACCGGATGTAATAATCCTCACCCAATCTTGACCGTTGGTCTCCTTGTTGTCCACGTGTTGCATTCTGCAGGTAGCAAAACAAGAAAAAACATGGATGAGAAAAACAGAGGATTTTGATCCCTCTCTCTCTCTCTCTCTCTCTCATCGTTGAGTTATGTTGTAAGAAACAAGTCTGTGGCTCTGCGGGTTTTCTCTATTCATTAATGACAAAGACCAAGATTTTTGAGGTTGGTTTCCATGTCTCCAAGAACCAGAGATTCCCTTTTTCTTCAATTTCCATATACTCTTTTCTATTGGCGGGCTTCATTGGTTTCTAGTTCTAAGATCTTTTTTCTGCATTTCTTCACCTCTTTCCCTCTTTCTTAGAACCCATTTGGGAGTGAATGCATATGTGTGTTGGGTGGTCCATGTTTACCTTCAAGAACTGTTTTCTTTAGTGGTGCGAAGTTTCCATGAAGATTTTTGAGTTGGGTTTTCTGCAAACTTGACTCTTTCTATTGTTAGAGGAAGGAGGACCACCCTCTATCTGTCCTTTGTCACACGGGTGACCAAGGGGATTTCTAGGACCATGACTATTCTACAGCTTGGGTGACCGATGGGTTTTCCGGGACCTGCAAGCTCTTGACTCGCAATTAGCTTGTATTGCTGAGTGACTGATGGGTTTTTCGAGACCAGGGATACGATCTATTTTGTAGTAGCACTCATACCCTATCTTGGACTTAGTGATTGTTTGCTAGGTATTGTTTGCTAAAACTGGATCATGAGCATCATATCATTTGTTTGGGTATGCATTGCATCATTTGTTTTCGTGTGCTTACATGTACACTTTTCATTGAGTTTGTCAAGCTCACCCCTCATTGATTACTCTTTTTAGATGGCGGAACCAGTATTGAGGTAGGATTGGACTTTAAGAGCAGTTGTGAGGCTTGTGTCTATAAGACATCGGGATGCTGATGGGCATCACTTCTATTATTTCGGATATTTCTTTTGATGTATATATATTTATGAGATGTGTAGTAAGTAATATTGTAATTTATAGTTGTTTTCAGATATGAAAATTGTATAATGCAATTATCATTTTAGTGCATCACCAGTGATAATTGTATGATTTTAATAGCGTAATCTGATTTTAGTTTTGATCTGGATGGCATTTGTGAAATTAAGATACTACATCTGTGATCCTGGAGGATTAGGCTGACTGAGTTGAGAATTCAGTGCCGCATACCTTGGCCTAATTTGAGGCAGAGTGTGACTATATGTAGGACCTCCAACGCCAGCTCAGCTTCAACTAGCCAATCATCCCACTCAAATACAAGGACGAGTATTTGCCATTACTATAGTGGATCTTGAGTCTACACCTTGGGTTACTATAGATACCCTATTGATCTCAATGGCACCTGCATATGTACTATTTGATTATGGTGCATCACATTCATTTGTATCTCCATCATTTTTCCGCTAAGATGAGAGTAAACTAAAAAATGTAACACACTGACTAGTAGTTAGCACACCTACTGGGAGAGAAGTAGGATTGGATGAAGTTTATGAACCATGTCCAGTATTGTAACTTTGTGGATGAGACATGATAACTCATTTGATTAAGTTAGACATAAGTGACTTTTATGTCTATAGAGCCTGCGTAATAATGTGCACAGAGAAGAAAATTGTATTCAAACCTTGAGATGGGGTTGAATTTGTGTATAAGGTGAATAAGGTGAAGAAGACTAAGAAAATAGTCGTGTCCACACTTCAAATGATGAGGTTGTTGGATAAGGGTTGTGAAGCATACCTTGCAAATGTGTTGGACATAACTAAGAAGATAACACTCCTAGAGGAAATAGATATTGTGAAAGATTTCCCTAATGTGTTTCCTAAAGATTTGTTAGAGTACCTCCAGATCGAGAAACGATATTTATGATTGATTTGCATCTTGGAGCAGCATTAGTTTCCAAGGCCCCATATAGGATGGCACCTTCAGAGTTGAGAGAGCTAAAAGTCCAACTTTAAGAATTGCTAGAAAAAGGGTTCTATTAGACCATGTGTGTCAACATGGGAAACACCAGTGCTATTTGTTTGGAAAAAATACTAGAGCATGAGTATGTGTATAGATCATCGAGGGATTAGTAAGCTAACCAATGCCCCGACTGCATTTATGGAGTTGATGAACTGGGTGTTCCATGATATGCTAGATAAGTTTGCCATTATCTTTATAAATGACATCTTAATCTATTCCAAAAGTAGGGAAGAGCATACCAACCATTTGACTCTAGCATTACAATGATTGAGAGAGAAGCAATCGTATATAAAATTCAGAAAATGTGAATTTTTACTCTCCCATGCGAACTTTCTAGGACACGTTTCAGAGAAAGGCATTAAACTTGATACTAGAAAAGTGAAGGCAGTACTTGATTGGGAGTCACCAAAAAATGTTAGTGTCGTAGTTTCTTGGGATTAGCAGATTACTACAGTAAATTCATAGAAAATTTCTCATGGATTTCTACTCCTATGGTCCTATTAACACAGAAGGGCATGAAATTTGAATGGTCAAAGAAATTTAAAAATTGTTTTCAAGAACTGAAGCAAAGGGTAGTTTTAACTCCAGTGCTTACTATTCCAGATGACACTTTAGGAATGGTGGCATATAGTGATGCTTCCAAATTGGGGTTAGATTGCACGTTGATGAAGAATGGGAAAGTCATTGCATACGAATCGCGACAATTGAAGGACTATGAAAAGAATTTCCCCACAGATGATTTGGAACTAGTAGCCGTGATCTTTACATTGGAAATCTAGCATCACTATCTATATAGTGAGAAGGGTGAAATCTATAGTGATCGCAAGAGTTTGAAGTACTTCTTCATCCAAAAGGAGCTGAATATGAGACAGAATAGATGGTTGGAGTTAATAAAAGGTTATGATCGCACCATCCATTATCATCCTAGGAAGGCCAATATAGTAGTTGATGCATTGAGTAGAAAATTCCAGACCGAATCACTTGTAGTACTACTAGTGAATGAGTGGTTAATTGAAAAAGAAAAGAGAATGGAACTAGAATTGTTGATGAGTGAAGTTATTATGACATTTGCTGCGTTGACGATACAACCCTCTTACGTAGAGAATATTCAAGTGGCTCAACTCACAGATGAACAATTGCTAAAAATATCTGATGAAATCTGAGAAGGAAAACAAAAAGATGTGGATTTCACATCAACTGAAGATGAAGTTCTTAAGTTCAAAAGCAGATTGTGTGCCAAAAGATGAAGAATGGAGAGAAATGATACTATGGGAGGCATATAGCTCACCTTACTCAGTTCATCCTGGTAGTACTAAGATGTAGAGGTATTTGAAGAAATCCTACTAGTGGATTGGTATGAAGAAAGATGTGGCTACTTATGTAGTCAAATACTTGAATTGTCAGCAGGTTAAAGCTGAAAGGCAAAGAACCTATAGGTTACTACAACCTTTACCCATCCCGGAATGGAAGTTGGAACACATTACTATGGACTTTCTCACCGGACTACCTTGTACTCAGAAGGGGTACGATGCAATTTGGGTAGTGGTGGATTGTCTGATAAAGTAGCACACTTCATTCCCACGGAGATCACATTCTCTGTGGAGAAGTTGGCTTAATTGTATGTAGATAATATCGTCCAATTACATGTGTTACAATTAGCATTATCTCCTATAGGGATTCCAGATTTACATCTAAATTCTAGGAATGTGTACAGGAAGCTATAGTGACCAACTGAAGTTTAGCATAACCAATCATCCACAGACTGATGGTTAGTTTAAATGCATCATTCTGACATTAGAAGACAGGATTAGAGCTTGTTCTAGACATGAGTTATAGTTGGGATAAATATGTGTCACTGATAGAATTCTCTTACAACAATAGCTATCAGTTGACCATCGGCATGTCACCTTTTGAGGCCTAGTATGGAAGGAGGTGCAGAACACCATTGTATTGGGATAAAGTTGGTGAACAAAGAATTTAGGCCTAGAGCTGATCTAGGCCACTTGTGAGAAGTTGGAATGGATAACAGAGAGGATCAAGACATAAAAAGTTACGCTGATGTGAGACAGAAACACATGGAGTTAATATTGGTGACAAATTATTTCTCAAGGTCTCACCAGCTAAAGGAGTCAAAAGATTTGCAAAGAAAGGGAAGCTCAACACCAGATATATGGGAACTTATGAAGTTCTATCTCGAGTCAGATTGGTAGCTTATCCGATTGCTATACCATCAGAGTTGTATGGATATCACGATGTATTTCACATGTCAATGTTGAAGAAGTACATCTCTAACCCAGTACATATTTTAACATACATACCCTTTGAACTTGATGTTGATTGGGGATATGTGGAACACCTTGAGGAGATTATTGACCAGACAGAACATAACGTTTGGAACCGTACTATCATAACCTTTGGAGCCGTACTATCTCATCTGTCAAAGTCAAGTGGAGAAATCACTCTGAACAAAAAGCATATTGGGAGCAAGAAGATGAGATGAAGAAAAAGTACCCTGGAATGTTTGGGTTATTAGGTATGTTTATTTTTGAGGATGAAAATTTTTGTAAGGATGGGGGAATGTTACACCCATCCCCAAATCTAATTGCCCCTTACAACATGATTGATGATGCTTTGGACCTACGCAATACAAATTACTTCTGACTTGCAGCATTCTACTATCTAGAAGGGTAAGATTATCCTTCTTGTCATTGTAGGCAATGCCGAAAAAATTGGAAAGGATTTAGACCTCGAAGACAGACCAGGTAAGCATCCTAACATTAATGGTTCTCACCCATTTAAATATAATAGAAAAGCCTACTTAGTGGGTACTGACCTCCCACAAATGACCCAAGACCTGTGGGACCAAGAGTAAGAGAAATTCTACTCAAATGAGCACAATTGCAGCAACCGGTTCATCCAACCGGCTGGTTGGTCAATACTTTCAGCTGGTTGCATCATCCGAAGACCCTATAATTGCTCCAAAAGAGGTTAATTGTGTGTGGGACTTGTGGCTAAATGCTTGTATGCCCTGAAACACCTCCATTGTATATCACTACATACGAATTGAGGGATTAATAGATATGGGCCTCATGGAGGTGGGCCCACACTACCAATCACTTGATTAACCCAATATGGGCAAAACACATTAATTAGCCAAACAAGATTTAGTTTGTGGTGATCCTATTTAATGCCCAACCTCTTCGCATTTACTCATTTCACAATTAAAGTAGGAAAGAGAAGGAGAGAGAGAAGAAGAAGAAGAAGAAGAAGAAGAAGAAGAAGAAGGAAGAGAAGGAAGAAGGAGGAGTTGCACAATGGTTCCACTTTTGAGTATCTACTCGTCCGCACTTGAAAGGTAGGTCCTACTCTCTCTCTACTCCATTTCCACTTTCTTTATTTTCTATTTTCATATAACCTAAGCTAGGTTAAAGCTCTTCCCACCATATTTATCACAAAAGGGAGCTTGTAGGTGATGGACCTATGCAACCATACCCTATCCTAAGTCTACCTAGCATGTATGCATGAAATCCATGGAACCAAACACACAGTTTGGGAGAGATTATCCATTTGATCCAACGGTGGGTGATGGTCGGACCACTCACCGTAAGACCATATTGCATAGGACCCCAAGAGGGAAAAAGGACCCCCATAAGGTGTAGGGGAAAACCTGGGAAAAAAGCCCTAATTCTGGGTCAACAGATTGATCCAACCGGCTGATAAAACCCAACCATCGGTTAGATTTTTTATAGGAACTTGAGCCTTCAGATCCATCCACCGGCAATACCAACTAGTGCAAAGGCATCTGCCAGTTCCATCAACCGGTAATAGTAAATGTAGCTTATTTCTCAATCTGGTTAGGGGCTTCAGTAGGGAACCCATTAGGGGTATTTTGGGAACATGAAAGTGACCCATATACGTGTGTTGGTTAGGTTGAAATCCAATTACGAGGTGAGGATACATGGTTAGCGGAAGTTTATCTATTTTGGATTTTTTATGTGCTAGAAAAGTAGGCATTCCTCAAGTGGTTTGCAGGCATAGGGAGATAATTGTAGTGTTTTTGTCCTCCTTTTCCAAGATGGGTGAAGTTGAACACTGATGGGTGCTCTTTGGGTAACCTAGGGAAAGGCAGGGTTGGAAGAATTTTTAGAAATGAGAGAGTAGAGATTCTATTGAATTTTAGAGAATTCATTGGTATTAAAACAAACTTTGAAGCAGAATTTTTGGCAATTATGGCTGGCCTTGAGCAAGCAAAGGTGCATGGTTTTTAGAATCTCTAGATGGAATGCGATTCAACGACTATGGTAATTCTCCTTCTAAAGGTCTGGTTATGTGGTTTATTTAGCAAATATGGAGGGGTGTCCTTCCTTTTATGAATTCTATTAATTGGAAGGTGACTCATTGTTCCGAGAAGCTAACACTGTTGCTGATTTCTTGGCTAAATCTGCTGCTCGTTTTGAAATCTCTTCTCCAATGGCGGTCTGGCCTAGGTCGGTGTCTATGGAGATGGATTTGGATGCAGGCCATCGTCCAAGACACCGGTTCCCTTAGTTTCTTTTTTGGTAGTCTAAGGTCAGGGATGCTTCTTCTGCTGATGGCAATGCCGAAGGTGGGGGGTTTTCCTTTCTCTTAGTCTATTTTTGTTTGGTGGTTTTCTGCCCTTTCACATATTCCATCATCTTTTCTTAATACAAATAAAATTTTAGCGAAAAAAAGGTTAGCAGAAGTTTATCAATTCACCTATTGTGGTGTTTTAGTTTTTTTTTTTTTTTGATGAGAATTTCATTAAAAGGAGAAGAAAATACAGAAACAAATATTACAACATAAACAAATAGACTGGTTTTTTTAACTTCCACCTTTGTCATTACCTCTAGATTAGAAAATATGTGTTGGCCTTCTCTCATTGTATATGGTACCATGCATTTGGAATGGAAACATCTATACACTAAGGTTTTTAAAGTTTACTACCATTTAAATGCAAAAATTTTAAACATTTGTAAGAAATTTGTACAATTAATGAAAATATATTATTTGATGTGACCAAAGATATAACAAACTAATGTTAAAACGCGGACATCTCACCGTATATATTACCATGTTTTTGGATTGGAACCATATAAAAGATAATATTTTTATAGAGTATTACCATTTAAACGCATCTACAAACTTTGGCAAGAAATCAAAGATATGACAAATATATATTGCCATGTATTTGGATTGGAACCATCTATAAGATAAGATTTTTATAGATTATTACCATTTAAACACATCTACAAACTTTGCCAAGAAATCAAAGATATGAAAAATATATATTGTCATGTATTTGGATTGGAACCATCTATAAGATGAGATTTTTATAGATTATTATCATTTAAACACATCTACAAACTTTGGCAAGAAATCAAAGGTATGACAATTTCTTTTATATGGCAGTTAATGTTATAAAATGGATTTTATATGGACCATTCACATCCAATGGCATTGCTCGCCAAAAACTTGTAAGAAACATGATTAGATATAGATTCCTAGAAGATGTTATAGTTAATGCCGTTAAATTCTAGGAAATCATAAAATATTCCTACTTTAATCCTTCGAGGCAAGGAATGGAAGGAAATAGACATTCCATTTACTCTCTCTCTCTTCTATAAATTCTACGCCCTAGGACCATTTTGGCTCAACTGAAGCTTTCATTAGCAGGGGAAAAAAAAAAAAAAAAAAAACAAAACAAAAGGAAAGTCGCTCCAATGGCCATGGATGGTATTCTAAGGTTCCTTTCGAAGGTATCTATCATGATCGTCTTTTTTATTATGGTGACTTCCATTGGTGGGGCTCAAGAAATTGGTAATTGTTGTGTTCGTGACCCCTTATGTTGCCCACCCTCTTTTTTTGAAGCCAAAAGGCTTGAAGATTAAGTCAAATGTTTGCTAGCTCCTTCATAGTATGTAATGCTTGGTAGTTTGTTCATGCTATTTAGTGTTATTTATTTATAATAAGTGGGGGAGATGCATTGTGGCTTTATTATTATTTTTTAACAATAATAGTATTGAAAACCATATTTGTACCATGGTATTCTCTCTCCCTCTCCCCGTTTCTAATCATAGTTAGCATAAGAGCAAGAGATTGCAACCTAGTCACATATTTAGTAGTTTCTTGGGTTGCAGGAAGTTTATTTTGATTGGTCAAGTGACTTCTATTTACATAAGGGTAATGTGGGGGATTTCATTATACCAGGAGAGCAGAAGAGGTAAAATTTAATTTTTTTTAGGGGGGGAAATCAGAAACAAAGTTCCAAGGTCTGGGAGAATCACTAAATGTAGGCTAGGTGAGTGATAATAATTTCCCCAATACCTTATCGTCTCAAATAAGAAATCAAAACAACCACCATATAGTCGAAATAGAAATACATGAAATGCAACACACCAAGTAAACTTTCTCTTCAAAATGAAAAGGGTTTCTGTTTTTCATTTCGCATTAACAATAAGGTTTTACTTAATGGGACTATCTGATTGACATCTCTATATGTGTACTTAGAAAATATCACCTTCTTTTATTTACCATTTTTCTTATTCCAAAAACTACTTTGGATTAAAGGTAAAATATTCTGCCAAAAAAAAAAAAAAGTTACTGGTCAAATACAATTTGTAAATTCGTATGATAATTACTGATTTGCTGATGATAAACAAGATTCTGTAAAGGTTTTCTACCCTACTTACTGTACTGAAAGGGAGACCTAGTGGAATATCTTACAAGTAAAACTTGTAGGGAGTGGACTAGACTCGAGTTGAGTCGAACCATTATAAATCTTGGTGTTGTGTGATTGTGAGTATTTTATTATTTCACATTTTTTATTCAGCAATCACATTTTGGGAACCATAATTCGAAGAGGTTTAAATTTGATTAGGATAACCTATTCACCCCCCTCTTTGTTATTTCAATTGGTATTAGAGCGGGAGATAAAAATTTTTAGGACTATTTTGGTCTTAACATGAGTCAAGGACCATGGCCACTTCCTAAGGACCACCAGAAGGCATGAACGCCTCAAGACCCCCTTACTTTAACGGAACAAATTTCTCTTTCTGGAAGTGCAGATATAAGAATTTTGTGTGTAGTCACAACATATTCGTATGGAGGGTCATAGAACAAGGACCATACGTAATCACCAAATAAGTTGAAGGGAAAACGATACCCAAGGATGAGAGTGAATGGACGGCCGATGAAGTGAACCTCATCCAATACAACTTTAAAGCAATCACCCTCCTCCAATGTGCTCTCAACGAAAAAGAATTGGATCGAGTGATAGCTTGTGAGTCAGCCAAGCAAATTTGGGATATGCTTGTGGTTACTCATGAAGGCACGGAAGAAGTGACGGAAAGGAATAGATAAGTTAATTTCCAAATATGAAACATTTACTATGTATGAAAATGAAACTATCACTGAAATGTTTACTCGTTTAACAAATATTGTAAATAGTCTTAAGAGCCTAGGAATGACCTACACCACTGCTGAAAAAGTGAGAAAAATACTAAGGTCTCTACCAACCTGATGGCGACCTAAGAAAACCGCAATTGAATAAGCAAAGGATCTTACAAAGGTCTTCTTAGACTACTTGTTAGGTTTCCTACAAACCTATGAAGTCGAATTGCAAGCTGATAAGTAAATTCTAGAAGGAAGGAGGAAGACCATAGTATTGAAATCCTCTCAAAAGATTGAAGAGGTAAGTGATAGTGATGATGAGGAAGACTTCGAGATGGAAAAAGAGATATCACTCCTCACAAGAAAATTCAACAAATTTCTCAAGAAGAAGGAAAGAATGCCATATAAAGGCAAAACCTATGGTGATAAATCTTATGGTGAAAAAGATAAGTATAAGAACAAAACAAAAGAATCTTCTTATGACAAGAAAGATATAGTATATTTTGATTGTAAGAAACCGGGTCACTTTAGAATCGAGTGTCCACACATGACAAAGAAGAAAGCATACGCTGCCACTTGAGATTCAAGTGATGAAGAAAAGAGTGACTCAGAAGAAGAAGTCACCAAACTAGCCTTGATGGCTCTTGGAGAAGAAGAACAAGAGGTAAGCCAACTAACTCAAACTGAACCTATAGAAAATGATTCTAACGAAGGACTTCAAGAAGCCTTTGAAGACTTATATGAAGAGTCTTAAGTTAGAAGTAGAAAAACATAAACTAGAGAAGGAAGTTGACACACTTAATAAAAGAGTGGATGCTTTGACTTCCAAAGTGAGTGAACTTCAGAAAGAAAACTCAAAGTTAAATTCTACTCTTTGTACCTTTACCCAAGGTCAAAAGAACATTGATAACCTTCTTGAATCTCAAAGGAAAAGTCTTAATGATAGAGAAGGATTGGGTTATAGACAAAACCCATCAAAGAGAAAAGAAAAACAAAAGGAGAATCCAAGAAGGAATGAAGGTAATCATGCATCCACATCCTATGTCAAGTGTAGTCTCTGAAAAAGAAGGGCATTTAACTAGACAATGCAAGAGAAATCCCACTACCTCTCAAAATGAGAGATCTAGGACAAAGGTAAACCATACCTACTACTACATGCCTTAAAGAACGCAAAATAAGCCACAAGTGGATCCTAGACCTAGATATAGACCCTAACCTCAAAGGGGATACACTATTGATAGATCCTATAGGTAGCCCCAAAGAGCCTATCCTCAATAGTTATATAGACCTTATGGGAAATACAAACCTCAAAAGTCATATACATCTCAAGAGTCTTATAGATCATATGAATCTCAAAGATCTCAAAGAAACCCAAGGTCATATCAAAGGTCTAAAAAATACAAGATCACTTGAGTCCCCATAGGGACATTTGACACTAACAATGACGGACCCATGAGATTATGGGGACTAATGTATAACTGATCTTCTATTATAGATTTGCTTGAAGAATAAAGCTTAAGACGAATGAGTGATTGACAGTGGATGCTCCAAGCACATGACATCAAACAGAAGTTTATTCTCAAGCCTAAGGGACTACGATGGAGGATGGGTATCATTTGGAGATGACAGCAGAGGGAAAATTGCTAATATTGGAAAGATTAAGATAAACAGTATTTCTATCTCAAATGTATACTATGTCAAAAACC
The DNA here is from genome assembly GCF_013358625.1 of Macadamia integrifolia. Taxonomy (NCBI): domain Eukaryota; kingdom Viridiplantae; phylum Streptophyta; class Magnoliopsida; order Proteales; family Proteaceae; genus Macadamia; species Macadamia integrifolia. The sequence goes on from NC_056569.1 coordinate 20,255,067, forward strand.
TGAACTATAACCTACTTAGTATAAGCCAATTGTGTGGAATAGGTTATAAGTTAGATTTTGATGTATCTCATTGCTATATAAAAGATACTAATAATGATATAATATTAAAGGGATCTAGGAACAACAACATATATGTATGCATGCTTGATGAAACAAGCTCCTTGAATGCTTGCTTGGTCTTTAACCATAGTGAGTCCTCATTATGGCATAGAAGACTTGGACATGTAAATGTCAAGTTAATCCAAACAATTGCATCTAAGGACCTTGTTAGAAATCTTCCTAAGATTAAGTTCAATAAAGAAATTTTTTGTGATGCATGTCAAAAAGGCAAACAAACCAAGGTATTCCATAAGGCTAAGAACATTGTTTCTTCCTTAAGGCCTTTAGAACTTCTTCACCTTGACTTGTTTGGTCCCATCAATATTTTAAGCTTAAATGGTAAATCATATACTTTTGTTATTGTAGATGATTTCTCTAGATTTACTTGGACTATATTTCTTAGAAATAAAAATGATGCATTTGATGAGTTTGTAACCTTATGCAAGAGATTATAAAATCAAAAAAACTATAAAGTAACCTCTATCAGGAGTGACCAAGGAGAAGAGTTTGACAATATATATCAATCTGATGTATATTGCAACAAACATGGCATTGACCATAACTTCTCCGCTCCTAGGACACCTTAATTTTATAGGGTTGTTGAAAGAAAAAATTGGTCACTACAAGAGATGGCTAGGACCATGCTCAATGAGTACTCCTTGCCCAAATCCCTATTGGCTGAAGCCATTATTATTGCTTGTTATATACTTAATAGAATTATTTTTGACCCCTTCTTTCTAAAACTACCTATGAGCTATACTTTGGTAAACTACCTAAGGTAGATTACTTTAGGGTGTTCGGTTGCAAGTGTTTCATCCTAAACACTAAAGACCGCCATGAAAAATTTGATGCAAAATCTGATGAAGGGATATTCTTAAGAAACTCCCTCAATAGTAGAGCATGTAGAGTCTTTAACAAAAGATCTCTAATGGTTGAAGAATCCATGAGTGTTAGATTTGATGAATCTTTGTCTATTAGTATGCATGAACCTCTTATTGATGATGATGATTATATTGATGTCTTAAATAATAAAGTAGATGTTATCTCTCTTAAAGAACCTAAAGAGAAGGATGTTTCTACTCAAGAAGTAGAAACTGTACCTAGGGATATCATACCCCATAGGAACCATCCCTTAGATGCTATAATTGGAGACTTGAACCAAGGAACGCAAACCAGATCCAAATCCCATGAGATATGCAACCACACTGCATTTATTTCCAAAATTGAACCCAAAAACATAGAAGAAGCACTTAAGGATAGTGATTGAATTGTTGCAATGCAAGAAGAGCTTCTCTAGTTTGAAAGAAGTAAGGTTTGGGAACTAGTTCTAAAACCTGACCACCACACCATCATCGGTGCCAAGTGGGTCTTTTGGAACTAGCTAGATGAAGATGACACTATTGTAAGAAATAAAGCCAGATTAGTTGCTAAAGGATATAAACAATAGGAAGGAATTGACTATGATGAAACCTATATCCCTGTAGCAAGATTAGAATCCATTAAGATGCTACTAGCTTTTGCATGCCACAAAAAACTTTAAATTATATCAAATGGATGTAAAAAGTGTTTTCTTGAATGTTTACATTCAAGAGGAAGTATATGTAGCTCAACCCCCTGGTTTCAAAACCAAAGTTTTCAAACCACGTATTTAAACTTGAGAGAGCCCTTTATGACCTCAAACAAGCTTCTAAAGCTTGGTATGAGAGATTAAAAACCTTTTTAATAGAAAGTGGCTTCTCAAGGGGAAGAATTGACACTACCTTGTTCGTGAAGAACTTAAAGGATGACATACTCATAGCTCAAATCTATGTTGATGACATCATATTTGGCTCATCTAATGAGATATGTGTTATGAGTTCAGTAGTATTATGTGCAATGAGTTTTAGATGACTATGATGGGAGAATTAAACCTTTTCCTTGGACTTCAATTAAAACAATCCGAAAATGAAATTTTTATAAATCAAAGTAAATACACTAAGGAGCTTCTAAAGAAATTCGACATCAACAGTCAAAAGTTTTCAAACACTCCGATGAGCTCATCCTTGAAATTGACAGGGATGAAGATGGCATATCTGAGGATATTACTAGATATAAAGGTATGATTGGAAGCCTTCTATATCCAACGGCTAGCAGATCGGACATCACGTACAGTGTATATGCATGCTCGTTTTCAAGCCGATCCTAAGAAATCACACCTCACTGCAGTAAAAAGGATTTTTAAAGAGCATGTGTGGTGTTGGGTTATGGTACCTAAAAACCAACCACTTGATCTTGTCAGCTTCTCAGATGCTGATTTTGCAGGATGCCACATTGACAGGAAAAGTACCAGTGGTACCTGTCATTTTCTTGGCTCTTGCCTCGTTTCTTGGTTCAGCAAGAAACAAAGTTTTGTCACTCTTTCCACCACTGATGTTGAGTACACAGCAGCTAGAAGATGATGTGCTCAGATCCTTTGGATGAAGCAAACACTCCAAGACCTAGGAGTCAAGTTTGATGCTTGCTTAATCATATGTGACATCATAAGTGCCATTAACTTGAGTAAGAACCCCATCTTACACTCAAGGGCCAAACACATTGATATTCGTCATCACTTCCTAAGAGATACAATACAAAAAGGAGATGTCACTCTTAAGTACATCGAAGTCCGTTAGTTGACATTTTCACTAAACCCCTTAGTGAAGTCCGTTTTTGTACTCTAAGGAAGGAGTTGGGCATATGTAATCCTTTTGGATAAATTCACTGCCTTTCATATTTGCAAAACCCCCTTTCTCAGTTGAAAAGCCAAAAAACTCTTAAAAAATGCTAAAAAATTAATTTTTCTGTCCAACCGGCACTTGACGCTTACAACTGGTAATTACCGGTTCATCTCAGGTTTACGAATTAAACCCATTGGATAGGTCATTTTTGAACCCTTTTTTAGGGATTTCATTGCACTATTCATCCTCCACTCTCATTTCCTCCAAACGAAATTAGAGAAGCCCTAACTCCCTTATCTAAAACCCTAATCTCTCAACAAATCTCACCTTATTCCTCCAAAAACCTATCTCTCTTCCATCCTTCTTCCATCTCCATGGCTCCTAAGAAGGTTCTTGCTGGCAAGAAGAGACCTGCTACGGAGATGGATTTCGTCTCAACAGAAACAATGGAATCGTGGGACTTGTTCGAGAACTGCGGGATTGAGAACGGTAAGGATATTGAAACTTAATCCTTGTATACTTTTGGTCTGAAAGAATACTTTGGTATTCTAGGTTGGGCTGGCATACTCCAATGTGGATTCCGATGTTACTCTAGACTTGTTCGCCTCTTCTATTTCAACCTAAGTGTTGAAGGGTATGAAGAGAACATTATGATCAAGAGTATGGTCAAAGGCGTTGATATTGGGTTTGGAATTAAAGAATTGGGAGTAATACTCAATGTTTTCCCTACTGGACATCTTAAATACCTAATTACCAAGAAGGATCACAAGGACTTCATGGATCAAGACAAGGTATATGGGAAGATGATGAAAAATTACCTTGGAGTGAAGGTTGAGAAAAATAACGAGCTAATTGAACTTGCCAAGATCATCTACTACATTGACTCACTTAACATCCTTCCCAAGAGTGGACACTGTGATGCCATTAGCCCCTTTCAAGCCTACATCACCTACTGTATTTGTGATGGAATTCAAATCAACCTCCCTTATCTCATCATCCATCATAAGCTCCACGCCGATGGAAAAAGAAGAATCAATAATCTGCCCTATGGACGAATTTGGGCCAAATTTTTGCTCATTTTGGCATTGATTTCAGTGGAGAACCTATGATAGAGGATAAGACACCTTTTGACATCAACTCCATCTGTCACATGGGGATCCAGAATCCTCTCTCACTTCCGAAGGAGAAGGAAACTTCTCGAATCAACCTGTGACTATGAAGTGGCTTGACAAGAAGCTAGAGGCAATAGAATCACGCCTCATGGCTCACATTGCCAAGAAGACTCAAGAGATCATTGATTCTTTTGAAGAATAGACAGTCTTTTCAGCTATCTTTTTCCCTTTGCTTGAAATCTGACAACCTGTTTTGCTTTTGCTGTGTAATGCCCTAAGTATGGCATCTTTTGTAATGTAATGTTCTGAACTTCTGTATAAATATAATTGATGCATTATGTTTATTTGTGTTGCCACATGCTTGAACTGTCTACATTATAAATTCTTTTATATGCACATGCTCAGGGGGAGCCTTGTTTATAATTTCTTTCCCATTTTTGTTGTTGACAAAAAAGGGGAGAAGAAGAGGGAGTTGATTAAAGATTAAAATATTAGAATATGCATTTTACTTTTCATTGTCACCTACTTTTAATTCTTTAATCCACTTGTTTGTCACCACCAAAAGGGGGAGATTGTTGGGAATATCCCTCTCCATAAAGGTTTTAATGATAACAAACAAGTGGTAGCTCTAACAACTATTTCTCTAAGTGTCATGTAAAGGATCACATAGTGGAATCACCATATAAGGGACCATTTAAAAAGCCCAAGATACAAACGGGATTGACGTGTTAGAAGAACTCAAGATGAAGAACACAAAGATATTCTGAAGATATCTAAAGGACATTGAAGAAGTGGAAGAATCAATTTGAAGACATTGAAGATGTGGAAGAACCCAAGTTGAAGAGTCGGATACTCCTAGATTAGGACATAATTAACACACTTCATATGCACCACACTCATGCATATTAAATATGGAAATCCTTAACATATCATCCCAAGGCATTCTAAACCCCTTGTGTGACTGTCAGACAATCAAAACACATAACAGAGGTCAACCGACAACTGCCAGATGGGAATCAACAACTGCCGCTTCACCTCTGTGATGGCTTTTCCATCAGACTCTGGGAATAGAAGTCAACCGACAACTGTTGGATTTTTTTGGAAATTGAATCGGCTAGCCGAATCAGTTTTGGATCACTTGCCTGTGATTTAAACAGCTCACAGAGAGCAACCAGCAACTTCTAGTTGGAAGTGGTAACTGCCGATTGACCCTCCAAAGACTCCAACGGCTATATTATGAGTCTAACTACTAGTTTGACTCTAGCATTACAATGATTGAGAGAAGCAATCGTATATAAAATTCAGAAAATGTGAATTTTTACTCTCCCATGCGAACTTTCTAGGACACGTTTCAGAGAAAGGAATTAAAATTGATACTAGAAAAGTGAAGGCAGTACTTGATTGGGAGTCACCAAAGAATGTTAGTGTCGTAGTTTCTTGGGATTAGCAGGTTACTACAGTAAATTCATAGAAAATTTCTCATGGATTTCTACTCCTATGGTGCTATTAACACAGAAGGGCGTAAAATTTGAATGGTCAAAGAAATGTAAAATTTTTTTTCAAGAACTGAAGCAAAGGCAAGTTTTAGCTCCAGTGCTTACTATTCCAGATGACACTTCAGCAAATGGTGGCATATAGTGATGCTTCCAAATTGGGGTTAGATTGCACGTTGATGAAGAATGGGAAAGTCATCGCATACGAATCACGACAATTGAAGGACAATGAAAAGAATTTTCCCACACATGATCTGGAACTAGCAGCCGTGATCTTTACATTGGAAATCTAGCATCACTATCTATACAGTGAGAAGGGTGAAATCTATAGTGATCACAAGAGTTTGAAGTACTTCTTCATCCAAAAGGAGCTGAATATGAGATAGAATAGATGGTTGGAGTTAATAAAAGGTTATGATTGCACCATTCATTATCATCCTAGGAAGGCCAATATAGCAGTTGATGCATTGAGTAGAAAATTTCAGACCGAATCACTTGCAGTACTACCAGTGAATGAGTGGTTAATTGAAAAAGAAAAGAGAATGGAACTAGAATTGTTGATGAATGAAGTTATTATGACATTTGCTGCATTGACGATACAACCCTCTTACGTAGAGAATATTCTAGTGGCTCAACTCACAAAAGAACAATTGCTAAAAATATCTAATGAGATCTGAGAAGGAAAACAAAAAGATGTGGATTTCACATCAACTGAAGATGAAGTTCTTAAGTTCAAAAGCAGATTGTGTGCCAAAAGATGAAGAATTGAGAGAAATGATACTATGGGAGGTATATAGCTCACCTTACTCAGTTCATCCTAGTAGTACTAAGATGTATAGGTATTTGAAGAAATCCTATTAGTGGATTGGTATGAAGAAAGATGTGGCTACTAATGTAGTCAAATACTTGAATTGTCAGCAGGTTAAAACTGAAAGGCAAAGAACCCATAGGTTACTACAACCTTTACCCCTCCCGGAATGGACGTTGGAACTCATTACTATGGACTTTCTCACTGGACTACCTTGTACTCAGAAGGGGTACGATGCAATTTGGGTAGTGGTGGATTGCCTGACAAAAGTAGCACACTTCATTCCCATGGAGATTTCATTCTCTGTGGAGAAGTTGGCTTAATTGTATGTGGATAATATTGTCCGATTACATGTGTTCCAATTAGCATTATCTCCTATAGGGATTCCAGATTTACATCTAAATTCTAGGAATGTGTACAGAAAGCTATAGTGACACAACTGAAGTTTAGCATAACCAATCATCCACAGACTGATGGTTAGTTTAAATGCATCATTTTGACATTATAAGACAAGATTAGAGCTTGTTCTAGACATAAGTTATAGTTGGGATAAATATGTGACTGATAGAATTCTCTTACAACAATAGCTATTAGTTGACCATCAACATGTCACCTTTTGAGGCCTAGTATGGAAGGAGGTGCAGAACACCATTGTATTGGGATAAAGTTGGTGAACAAAGAATTTGGGCCTAGAGCTGATCTATGCCACTTGTGAGAAAGTGGAACGGATAACAGAGAGGATCAAGACATAAAGTTATGTTGATGTGTGACAGAAACACATGGAGTTAATATTGGTGACAAATTATTTCTCAAGGTCTCACCAGCTAAAGGAGTCAAAAGATTTGCAAAGAAAGGGAAGCTCAACACCAGATATATGGGAACTTATGAAGTTCTATCTCGAGTCAGTTTGGTAGCTTATCCGATTGCTATACCATCAGAGTTGTATGGATATCACGATGTATTTCACATGTCAATGTTGAAGAAGTACATCCCTGACCCAGTACATATTTTAACATACATACCCTTTGAACTTGATGTTGATTGGGGATATGTGGAACACCCTGAGGAGATTATTGATCAGAAAGAACATAACCTTTGGAACCATACTATCTCATCTGTCAAAGTCAAGTGGAGAAATCACACTGAAAAAAAAGCATCTTCAGAGTAAGAAGATGAGATGAAGAAAAAGTACCCTGGAATGTTTGGGTTATTAGGTATGTTTATTTTTGAGGATGAAAATTTTAGTAAGGATGGGGGAATGTTACACCCGTCCCCAAACCTAACTGCCCCTTACAACATGACAGATGATGCTTTGGACCTACGCAATACAAATTACTTATGAATTGCAGCATTCTACTGTCCAGTAGGGTAAGATTATCCTTCTTGTCATTGTAGGCAATGCCAAAAAAATTGGAAAGGATTTAGACCTCGCAGAAAGACCAGGTAAGCATCCTAACATTAATGGTTTCTCACCCATTGAAGTATAATAGAAAAGCCTACTTAGTGGGTACTGACCTCCCACAAATGACCCAAGACCTGTGGGACCAAAAGTAAGAGAAATTCTACTCAAATGAGCACAATTGCAGCAACCGGTTCATCCAGCCGGCTGGCTGGTCAATACTTTCAGCTGGTTGCATCACCCGAAGACCCTATAATTGCTCCAAAAGAGGTTAATTGTGTGTGGGACTTGTGGCTAAATGCTTGTATGCCCTGAAACACCTCCATTGTATATCACTACATACGAATTGAGGGATTAATAGACATGGGCCTCATGGAGGTGGGCCCACACTACCAATCACTTGATTAACCCAATATGGGCAAAACACATTAATTAGCCAAACAAGATTTAGTTTGTGGTGATCCTATTTAATGCCCAACCTCTTCGCATTTACTCATTTCACAATTAAAGTAGGAAAGAGAAGGAGAGAGAGAAGAAGAAGAAGAAGAAGAAGGAAGAGAAGGAAGAAGGAGGAGTTGCACAACGGTTCCACTTTTGAGTATCTACTCGTCCGCACTTGCAAGGTAGGTCCCACTCTCTCTCTACTCCATTTCCACTTTCTTTATTTTCTATTTTCATATAACCTAAGCTAGGTTAAAGCTCTTCCCACCATATTTCTCACAAATGGGAGCTTGTAGGTGATGGACCTATGCATCCATACCCTATCCTAAGTCTACCTAGCATGTATGCATGACATCCATGGAACCAAACACACATTTTGGGAGAGATTCTCCATTTGTGCCAATGGTGGGTGATGGTCGGACCACTCACTGTAAGACCATATTGCATAGGACCCCCATAAGGTGTAGGGGAAAACCTGGGAAAAAGGCCCTAAATCTGGGTCAACAGATTGATCCAACCGGCTGATAAAACCCATCCATCGATTTGATTTTTTATTGGAACTTGAGCCTTCAGATCCATCCGCCGGCAATACCAACTAGTGCAGAGGCATCTGCCAGTTCCATCAATCGGTTATAGTAAATGTAACTTATTTCTCAATCTGGTTAGGGGCTTCACTAGGGGACCCACTAGGGGTATTTTGGGAATATGAAAGTGACCCACATACGTGTGTTGGTTAGGTTGAAATCCAATTACGAGGTGAGGATACATGGTTAGCAGAAGTTTCTCTATTTTGGATTTTTTATGTGCTAGAAAAGTAGGCATTCCTCAAGTGGTTTGCAGGCATAGGGAGATAATTGTAGTGTTTTTGTGTCCTCCTTTTCCAGGATGGGTGAAGTTGAACACTGATGGGTGCTCTTTGGGTAACCTAGGGAAAGGCAAGGTTGGAAGAATTTTTAGAAATGAGAGAGTAGAGATTCTATTGAATTTTAGAGAATTAATTCAAACAAATTTTGAAGCAGAATTTTTGGCAATTATGGCTGGCCTTGAGCAAGCAAAGGTGCATGGTTTTTAGAATCTCTAGATGGAATGCGATTCTACGACTATGGTAATTCTCCTTCTAAAGGTCTGGTTATGTGGTTTATTTAGCAAAGATGGAGGGGTGTCCTTCCTTTTATGAATTCTATTAATTGGAAGGTGACTCATTGCTTCCCAAAAGCTAACACTGTTGCTGATTTCTTGGCTAAATCTGCTGCTCGTTTTGAAATCTCTTCTCCAATGGCGGTCTGGCCTAGGTCGGTGTCTATGGAGATGGATTTGGATGCAGGCCAGCGTCCAAGATACCGGTTCCCTTAGTTTCTTTTTTGGTAGTCTAAGGTCAAGGAGGCTTCTTCTGCTGATGGCAATGCCGAAGGTGGGGGGTTTTCCTTTCTCTTAGTCTATTTTTGTTTGGTGGTTTTCTGCCTTTCACATATTCCATCTTCTTTTCTTAATACAAATGAATTTTTAGCAAAAAAAGGGTTAGTAGAAGTTTATCAATTCACCTATTGTGGTGTTTTAATTTTTTTTTTATGAGAATTTAATTAAAAGGAGAAGAAAATACAGAAACAAATATTACAACATAAACAAATAGACTGGTTTTTTCAACTTCCACCTTTGTCATTTCCTCTAGATTAGAAAATATGTGTTGGCCTTCTCTCATTGTTTATGGTACCATGCATTTGGAATGGAAACATCTATACACTAAGGTTTTTAAAGTTTACTACCATTTAACTCCTTCTAAAGGTCTAGTTATGTGGTTTATTTAGCAAAGATGGAGGGGTGTCCTTCCTTTTATGAATTCTATTAATTGGAAGGTGACTCATTGCTTCCGAGAAGCTAACACTGTTGCTGATTTCTTGGCTAAATCTGCTACTCGTTTTGAAATCTCTTCTCCAATGGCGTTCTGGCCTAGGTCGGTGTCTATGGAGATGGATTTGGATGTAGGCCATCGTCCAAGATACCGGTTCCCTTAGTTTCTTTTTTGGTAGTCTAAGGTCAGGGAGGCTTCTTCTGCTGATGGCAATGCCAAAGGTGGGGGGTTTTCCTTTCTCTTAGTCTATTTTTGTTTGGTGGTTTTCTGCCCTTTCACATATTCCATCTTCTTTTCTTAATACAAATGAATTTTTAGCAAAAAAAAAGGTTAGTAGAAGTTTATCAATTCACCTATTGTGGTGTTTTAATTTTTTTTTATGAGAATTTAATTAAAAGGAGAAGAAAATACAGAAACAAATATTACAACATAAACAAATAGACTGGTTTTTTTAACTTCTACCTTTGTCATTTCCTCTAGATTAGAAAATATGTGTTGGCCTTCTCTCATTGTATATGGTACCATGCATTTGGAGTGGAAACATCTATACACTAAGGTTTTTAAAGTTTACTACCATTTAAATGCAAAACTTCTAAACATTTGTAAGAAATTTGTACAATTAATGAAAATATATAATTTCAAGTCACCAAGATATAACAAACTAATGTTAAAATGCGGACATCTCACCGTATATATTACCATGTATTTGGATTGGAACCATATATAAGGTAAGATTTTTATAGATTATTACCATTTAAACACATCTACAAACTTTGGCAAGAAATCAAAGATATGACAAATATATATTGCCAAGTATTTGGATTGGAACAATCTATAAGATAAGATTTTTATAGATTATTACCATTTAAACACATCTACAAACTTTGGCAAGAAATCAAAGATATGAAAAATATATATTGCCATGTATTTGGATTGGAACCATCTATAAGATAAGATTTTTATAGATTATTTTCATTTAAACACATCTACAAACTTTGGCAAGAAATCAAAGATATGAAAAATATATATTGCCATGTTTTTGGATTGGAACCATATAAAGGATAATATTTTTATAGAGTATTACCATTTAAACGCATCTTCAAACTTTGGCAAGAAATCAAAGATATGACAAATATATATTGCCAAGTATTTGGTTTGGAACCATCTATAAGATAAGATTTTTATAGATTATTACCATTTAAACACATCTACAAACTTTGGCAAGAAATCAAAGATATGAAAAATATATATTGCGATGTATTTGGATTGGAACCATCTATAAGATAAGATTTTTATAGATTATTATCATTTAAACACATCTACAAACTTTGGCAAGAAATCAAAGATATGAAAATTTCTTTTATATGGCAATTAATGTTATAAAATGGATTTTATATGGACCATTCACATCCAATGGCATTGCTCGCCAAAAACTTGTAAGAAACATGATTAGATATAGATTCCTAGAAGATGTTATAGTTAATGCTGCTAAAATCTAGGAAATCATAAAATATTCCTACTTTAATACTTCGAGGCAAGGAATGAAAGGAAATAGACACTCCATTTACTCTCTCTCTCTCTTCTATAAATTCTACGCCCTAGGACCATTTTGGTTCAACTGAAGCTTTCATTAGAAGGGAAAAACAAAACAAAACAAAAGGAAAGTCGCTCAAATGGCCATGGATGGTATTCTAAGGTTCCTTTCGAAGGTATCTATCATGATCATCTTTTTTATTATGGTGACTTCCATTGGTGGGGCTCAAGAAATTGGTAATTGTTGTGTTCGTGACCCCATATGTTGCCCACCCTCTTTTTTTGAAGCCAAAAGGCTTGAAGATTAAGTCAAATGTTAGCTAGCTCCTTCACAGTATGTAATGCTTGGTAGTTTGTTCATGCTATTGAGTTTTATTTATTTATAATAAGTGGAGGAGATGCATTGTGGCTTTATTATTATTATTTTTTAATAATAATAGTATTGAAAACCATATTTGTACCATGGTATTCTCTCTCTCTCTCTCTCTCTCTCTCTCTCTCTCTCTCCCCGTTTCGAATCATAGTTAGCATAAGAGCGAGAGATTAAAATCTAGTCACATATTTAGTAGTTTCTCGGTTTGCAGGAAATTTATTTTGATCGGTCAAGTGACTTCTATTTACATAAAGGTAATTTAGGGGATTTCATTATACCGGGAGAGCAGAAGAGGTAAAATTTAATTTTTTGAGGGGGGCAAATCAGAAACAAAGTTCCAAGGTCGGGGAGAATCACTAAGGGCCCGTTTGATAATGTTTCTGCCGTTTCTGTTTCAAGAAACGGCAGAAACATAAATTTCTGTTTCTTTAAACAGAAACGGAATTGAAGGTGTTTGATAAGTCATGTTTTTAGAAGTCGATGGTAACCAGTGAAAGAATTGCCACAAGTTGTTTCCAGAAATGGCGAAACAAGTTGAACTTGTTTCGCCTGGGTAATTTCTTGAACCATAAATAAGTAAAAAATTATATTTCTATTTCTAAAAATAAGTGAAACGAAATAGTTTTATCAAATGCTTTTTGCTCCGTTTCTACTATTTCTGGAAACAGAAACGGCAGAAACGCGTTTCTTGAAACGTTATCAAACGGGCCCTAAATGTAGGCTAATTTTGGCGAGTGATAATAATTTCCCCAATACCTTGTTGTCTCAAATAAGAAAACAAAAAAACCCCCATATAGTCGAAATAGAAATACATGAAATGCAACACACCAAGTAAACTTTCTCTTCAAAATGAAAGGGGTTTCTGTTTTTCATTTCGCATTAACAATAAGGTTTTACTTAATGGGACTATCTGGTTGACATCTCTATATGTGTACTTAGAAAATGTCACCTTCTTTTATTTACCATTTTTCTTATTCCAAACAGTACTTTAAATTAAAGGTAAAATATTCTACCAAAAAAAAAAAAAGTTAACGGTCAAATACGATTTGTAAATTCGTATGATAATTACTGATTTGCTGATGATAAACAAGTATTAATGTAATTCTGTGGTCTTTCCTCTACGTGCTCTATCCTTCGTCACTTCACGAACAGTGCAAAACACAGACACATTGTGCATGTGAAAGGAAAAAAAATTCTTGAATTGAATGAACTAGAAACTATATGCTGCTGAACCCTCCGTCAAGAGACAATGTAAAAATCAGCCAGGTAATTTGGCTTCGTTTTTATCCTTAAAACTTTCCCCAACCTTTGGGAAAACAAATGAGACTTTTCCAAATCCATTTTCCACACATTCAAGGTCTCATAAGATGATTCTAACCTAGATCTAAGTTAGATTTAAGGATTGAGAAGCCATCTTACCTTCTTTGCTCAAGAACTCTTTTAAAACCCCAAAATCACTTCTTAGCTCAAGAAATCACCAATGCTTCTTCAACCTTGTAAACACTTCTTCAAATCCTTCAAAATCAACACATAGACCATCTATCAAACCTTATATTCATCATCTCAAGGGGGATTTACAAGATCTCAAGGAACTTAACCCAAATCAAGGGTTTTACTCGGGTTTGGTGAAAGTTTAAGAAACATAGCCTTTGCTCACCTCTAATCGTAGACCTCGTGTTGAGGATCACTCTTCCGGCGTTGGAATGGAAAGATCAAACCTTGGCGCCGCTTAAATCCATTTCTTCTTTCTCTTCCTTCCCTTTTCCTCTTCTCCGTTCTCTTTTCTCCCTTCTTTTCTCTCTCCTCTTTAATCTTCTCACCAACTTCTAAATGTAATAAATGAGATATTGAAAAACACAAAAAATAATGCTATTTATACTCTCCTAAAACCACTAGTAACCACATGGGTTGGTCACTCAGGTGGGCGGATGCTCCCACCTGTGACCGCCCACCTAAGGGCCAAAAATTGGCCAACAAGTGAGATTTTGATGGAATTCAACTTTCGGCATGTATCTCACTCTCGGCCCAAGGTATATTATATGTATGTGCTTTAGGATACGGCTACATACCAGCATTATCCATACATGGCCTTATGATACGTGCATGTGCACGGCTTGGGTACACCCGTCTCCTCTGGCACTGGCTCGAACCTGTCTGGCCAACCGGTGCTCAACGTCACCCTTGCCATCATGATCCATAAGGAACCCGCCTTAACCCTCTCCGGTTCGGGTCCTGTATGATTAAACTGGGTCAACCGTGTAATTAGATCGGGTTTAAAAAGTAGGGTATCACATTTACCCCCCCCTTTTTGAAAATTTTTTCCTCGAAATTGGCGTACCTAGTTGCTCGAAAAGATGAGGGTACTTTGCTTGGATTTCATCCTCTTTCTCCTAAGATGCTTCTTTAAGTGAATGATTTTTCCATCGCACCTTTACGAAGGAAATGGAGCGGTTGTGAAGGGTTTTCACTTTTTGGTCAAAGATTTCAACTGGCTGCTCTGTATAGGTCATATCAGCTTTTAGATATTCTGGTTCCACGGGTAATACATGCGATGGATCATGAACGTATTGCTTCAGCATGGATACATGGAATACATTGTGAACATTCCCGAGTGAAGGTGGCAGAGCAAGCATATAAGCTACTGAGCCAACCCGAGCTAAGATCTTAAATGGGCCAATGTATCTGGGCTCAACTTACCCTTTCTATGGAATCTTTGCAATCCTTTAGTAGGAGAGATCCTGAGAAACACCTTTTCTCCTGCCTGAAACTCAATGTCTTTCCTGTGGTTGTCTGCATAGCTCTTTTGACGGGACTGAGCTGCTTTAATCCTTTCTCGAATAACATCGACCTTGTCACAAGTCATCTGTATCATTTCAGGTCCTAACATTCAGCGTTCGCCTACCTCATTCCAATACAGAGGAGTTCTGCACTTCTTACTGTATAATGCCTCATATGGAGCCATCCCAATCGTAGCTTGGTAACTGTTGTTATAGGCAAACTCCATAAGGGGTATATATTCTTCCCAACTACCACACATTTACATTGCACATGCCATGAGCATGTCTTCTAATATCTATATGGTTCGCTCCGATTGACCGTCAGTCTGTGGGTGGAAAGCAGTACTCAAATTCAATTGTGATCCCAAAGCATTCTGGAAGCTTTTCCAAAATCTGGAAGTGAACCTTGGGTCCCTATTTGACACAATGCTCACTGGCACTCCATGCAAGCACACTATGTTATCCATATAAAGTCGTGCTAACTTGGCCATAGAGAACTTGGTCTTGATGGGAATGAAATGAGCAGTCTTAGTAAGCTGATCAACTATCACCCATATCGCATCCATTCCCATAGGTGTGCATGGTAGTCCGATGACGAAGTCCATTGTAATCCTATCCCACTTCTAGTCTGGTACTAGGAGTGGTTGAAGAGTACCATAAGGTTGATGCCTCTCAACTTTTACTTTTTGGCATGTAAGACAAGTCACCACATACAGGGCTATCGTGATTCTCATGGTTGGCCACCAGTAATTTTGTTTAAGGTCTTTATACATATTTGTACTTCCTGGGTGGAGTGAGTACTCAGACCTATGTGCTTCCCGTACTATCTTGTCTTGTATATCCAAATCATCGGGCATACATAATCTACCTCAAAATAGTAATGCCCCATCGCTGGCGAAACCAAAATCAGGGTCGTTCATTGTTTGATCTTGAATCTTAACTCTGATCCATTGCAATTCAGGATCCAAAGGTTGTTTCATTATCACCTCTTACCTAATAGACGGATGCACCTGTAGGGCCGCCAGTGATATAGTCAACCATTTAAGGTTTTCTAGTTGATGTTCAAGCTCTAAGGTTGCTCCTTCATATAAGAGGGTTTCATCCATTAGCGTCGCTTCTTGCACGAGTGGTGGGCTGACTACTAAGTGTGAGAGTGATACAGTCTGTGCCTTCCAACTCAACGCATCTGCCACTACAATAGCCTTGCCAGGATGATACTGAATGTCACAGTCATAATCTTTCATGAGCTCAAGCCATCTCCTCTGCCTCATGTTTAAATCTTTCTGGGTGAAAAAGTACTTAAGGCTTTTGTGATCACTGTATATCTCGCACTTCTCCCCATACAAATAATATCGCTAAATCTTTAGGGCAAAAATGACTACGGCTAGTTCCAAGTCATGAGTGGGGTAGTTCTTCTCATATTCCTTTAGTTGTCGGGATGCATATGCTATCACCTTACTACGTTCCATGAGGACACAACCCAACCCAACCTTGGAAGCGTCAGTGTAGACTGTCATTCCATCTGTGCCTTCAGGGATGGTCAACACAGGGGCCGACACCAACCTCTTCTTCAACTCCTAAAAACTCTTCTCACATTCCTCTACCCATTCAAATTTCACACCCTTTTTGGTTAACTTAGTCATTGGTGTTGAGATCTGAGCAAAATTCTCAACAAAGCGCCGGTAGTATCCAGCTAAACCCAAGAAACTTCTAATTTCAGTAATGTTCTTAGGGCTTTCCCACTCTTCTACTGCTTTCACCTTATCAGGATCCACCTCGATTCTGGCCTCAGACACTACGTGTCCCAGGAATCCAACTTGCTTAAGCCAAAATTCACATTTACTATATTTGGCAAACAATTGCTGTTCTCTCAGCCTCTGTAACACCATCCTCAAGTGTTGAGTGTGCTCTTCTTCTGTCTTGGAGTAGATCAATATGTCATCAATAAAAATAATTACCCATTTATCGAGGACATCGTGAAATACTCGATTCATTAAATCCATGAACGTTGCTGGTGCATTGGTTAACCCAAAAGATAACACTAAGAACTCATAGTGACCATATCGAGTCCTGAACGCTGTTTTGGGTATGCCACCGCTCTTTATCTTGAGCTGATAATAGCCTGATCTAAGGTCTATCTTCGAAAATACCCTTGCACCTTGTAGTTGATCAAAAAAATCATCAATGCGTGGCAATGGATACCGATTCTTAATGGTTAGTTTATTTAATTTACGGTAATCGATGCACATACGCAAGCTGCCATCCTTCTTCTTGACAAAAAATACTGGGGCACCCCAAGGTGAAACACTTGGGCGAATGAATCCCTTTTCCAATAATTCTTGCAACTGCATCTGTAACTCCTTCAATTCGGCTGGTGCCATCCTGTACGGAGCTTTAGATACTAGAGCTGCTCCAGGAATCAAGTATATGGCAAATTCCAACTCTCTATCAGGCGGTAGATGCATCAGATCATCTGAAAAGACATCGGGAAATCCTTTAATCACCTTTACCTTTTCTAGAGGTGTAACATATGCATCAACATCAAGTATCGATGCTAAGTAACCCTGACATCCGCTTTCCAACAACTTTACCACTTGAAGGGCAGAGAAGAGGACCTTTCTAGCCCATTTCATTTTACCTGCTTGGTATACCAATTCTTTTCCTTCATCATCTGTCACCCTAATTAGTTTTTCAGCACACATCACATTAGCTCAATGGGCCGACAACCAATCCATGCCCTGTATAATGTCAAAATTCTGCATGCTGAATTTAATGAGTTGTGCATCCAATTTCTTCCCACTGATTTCCACTGGTCACGACCCATACACCTCCTTCAACTGTGTAACTTTATCGGTAGGCATAATAACAATCATCTCATGATCTAGTGTCCTGGGTGACATACCAAGTTTCTCAGCAAATCTCTTAGATATGAATGAGTGTGTGGCTCCTGAATCAAACAAGACATAGGCTTGTATGCCTAATACAGGTAGAACACCTAGTGCAACATTACATATAAGTACAGCAGGTCATCAATATTTAACATAAGAGAAAATCTTAAATTAAAATCTACCTGCTACCACTTCTGTGCTGGCCTCAGTTTCCTCAGCGGATAGGGCATACATCCTTCCCTGCGGTTGATTTCCTCGAGTCAAGGCAGGTCGGTACGCAGAGGGCTGGTTGGAGGATAAGGCCGGTCTGACCCGACAGTCTTTAACATAGTGCCCATAAGAATGGTAATTAAAGCAACGGATCTGTAACGCCAAAACTGGGGCGGGGCCCCTCTGCACTTAACCCACTATAGATGGAGGTCGGGGTGGCCTTGGGCTTGTAGGCACCGTACTAGTGTTCGGGCGAAAAGATGTAGAGCCCGAACCACCAGCTAGTCGAGGAGGGTAGCCAGATGACCTATAGGGCTGTCTATATGTAGGCCAAGAACTATATGACCCACGGTATACCTTGGACGAGTTGCCCAAGTCCGGAAATGGATTTGTCCTCTTCCACAATCTAGGTGTGAGGGACTGTTCTCCCTTCTGCTTATCTTCCATGGTCTTAGCCTTCTGCACAATCTGGCCATAGTCTGTCAAATCTAAGACCTAAAGCACTAACCCAATGGATGCCTTTAATCCCTTCAAAAATCTTATAGCCTTTTCTTCAGCTGACCTCATATGCCTAGGGGCAAAATGGAACAAGCTTTCAAACTATTGCTGATCCTCAAGGATAGTTTTATTCCCTTGAGTTAAGGCCATGAATTTCGTCTCTTTACGGTCTCTGAAGCTACGAGGGTAATGATTGGCCAAAAACAACTCCTTGAACTGCTCCCAGGTGGGTTCTGGATGTGTGGCCAACAATATAGGCTTAGAGGCTTGCCACCAAGAGTTGGCTTCGTTCTTGAGTTGCAACCCCTGCACAAATAAGCTTCTGTGCCTCAGTGCACTCAATCATCTTAAATATCTTTTCCAGCTCTTGGATCCACTGGTCTGGCTCTAGAGGATCACTTCCCACCTTAGAGAATACAGGTGCCAAATTCCTCTTGAATGATTCCACTACCCTTGACGTATTATTCGTTGGGGGGTAATTGGGTGCATACGCCATATAGTAAGGGTATGGAGGGGGCACTATATACGGAGGAGTGCTGAGTGGCTGAATTGGAGGTGTAACTCCAGTTTGTGGCCCCATGCCAGACCCTACAGGTGGGTCTTGTGGAGCAAGTATCTGGGGATGTTGACCAGGTTGAGAAAAGTCTAACTGTTGCTGTATAGCAGCCATAAATGCTTGCTGCTGCTGAAGCATTTGTTACTGGAAGGTTTGTTGTGACTGCTGGATTATGGTGGCAACATCACCCGGAGTGATGACCGGTGGAGGATCCGGAAGTGTAGTCGCAGGTGGGTCCCTTTGTGCCACACCCTAATCAAAGGTTTCTGGAGGTTGTAGGAGTGGGGTTTACCCCATAGAGCAGGACCTTCTAGATTTGGTGGTCAACCGACCGGACGAGGACCACGTGAGGTACCTCGTGCATTGTTACCGGATCTAGTACGTACCATCGTGTCCTTGCACCTGGAACATATCATACACAAACATTGATTAAGTATCTTAGAATTTACATCGGCATATAAATCATATGCCAACACACGGGTATTATAGTGTACGATGTCTTGCAACTGCCACAGCTTAATCCCGAAAATATGGTGCTCGTGCTTCAACAAATAGGACAATGGTCCCATTCGACTATATGGTGCTAGCCACACACACCCCTTTTTTTTTTTTTCAACCATTTTTTTTTTTTTTCAACCATTCTTCACTTGCCATGCTTTATATGCATTTTGTTACATTTCTGTTTTGCATTGGGCTAGTGGATATCATGTTTTGGGGCTTCCTCCTATTCATTTCTCTATGATTTATCCACTTCTCTTTCTATCATAATCCACATTATGTATTGTACTTGCTCACCCATCTATTTGTTTCCTTTGTTATTCCTCATCCTTACTTATCATTCTTTCTCCTATTTTCTTTCCAGGATGTCTTCTCGCAAGGGAAAGGAACCCGCATCCTCTTCCACTCGGCATAAGACCACCACTTCCAAACAAAAAAGTGTAGGGACTAGCTCCCCAGCCCCTCGCACAAGGTGACCAGGACTTTCACCTATCGATCCTTCAAACTATGATGAGGGACTCTTCCGATGTTCAGAGGCAGCAACTAACTGGCAGGCCTTCCTAAAGAGGTCTGTGATGATGGAGAAGACCGTGGTAATCAGTGATTTCCATAAGGTTCAACTTCATGAGAGATTCGCCACACTGGGTTGGCAGTCTATCCTCAACATAGACCGTCCATGCTATGAGCAACTGGTTCAAAGATTCTACTGCAATTTGGAGGTCTCGTATCAGTATGGGGAGTATTCAATAACTAGCATGGTGAAGGGGGTGGACATTCACTTGACCGTGGACACCCTGGCTAGCATTTTGGACATTTCTTCAGTTGGACATCATTTCTACAGTCCTCCAAGGAGTAAGCCCGTGGGCCCAACCTTAAGTTTGGAGACGCAGGACTACATTTATGAGACCCTCTGTGGCAGCAAGGAGCGTCCGGATTCGGAGATG